>NW_016907911.1:229537-268786 GCF_001483705.2 Eufriesea mexicana | reverse complement strand
AACGGGCTGGTTGGCGATTGTTTCGAAATTCCCGGCAAAGTTCAAGGCATTGCGTGCCAAGAGGCTGAAACATCGATGGAACACGAGTATAGCGTGTGTCGATCGACTTCCTCGGAAAACCGGCTTCTGCTCCCTCGCTTCCTCGGACGATCGTGATCTATATCGAGGTCTCCCGTCTATTTTCGCGCTATAATCGAGGCTGAGGATATGAAAGATGTGAATTTCCCTGAATTTCCCTATTTATGCTAGTTCCCATTGTAAGTTAATTCGCGATACTATTCCGATAGTCCAACGGTACTCTCGGATCCAGGATACGGACGATAAAGCCGAATACGTTATACTACCGAGAAACACAGACGAATACGTTATTTTCGATAGGTAACCCCGTTCGGAGGAGGCTTCTGAAAATCGAACGTCGAACTTTCCAATTTCCAGACAAGCCTTCGGAAACAGACTCCAAAACATCGGCTCGTTCCCCGCTGGAATCCGTGTCGCGCTTTTACCAGATTTACACAGGGCCCGAACGATTCGAATCACGCGGATCGGGGCCTAATCGCTGTCAACGGTCATCTATCGGCGACGCGCACGCGTATGGGCCGGTATGCGGCTAATAAGGCACTAGGAAATCCACAGGTGACCAGAGAGAATCAAGTAACCCAGTGACGCATGAGAAACTGCCGGGACTAATCGTGACGTGAGAACCGTACCGAGATTTAGATACGAGCAAAGCCGCTCGTTCGGCTCCGACGTTTTACGACTCTCTAATAACGAGATAGAGGCTCTCGCGTTACGAGCGCGAGGTGAAATTCCGCTTTTGTGACATCCAAAAGAAAGCCTCTATTCATCCGCTCGCTCGCAGATCCGTGACCGCGCGCGGGGCGCAGCGCCAATTTTCTGCCAGGCTCTTTCTTTCGCCCCTTTTTCCCTCTTTCGTTCTTTCCCTGCTCGTCAGCTCCACTCCTCGTTCTTACTTAATGGACGACGCGTTCCGATTTTTCTGCCTTCGCTCGACTTTCGGCAACATCCAGACGATTTACGGGGTCTAGTGCCTGGGTTCACGTCCGTGAATTAAAATTATTGCACTCGTTACTCGATTCGCTTCAACGATGCTAATGGAGAGAGTGTTCAGATGGTAACATGCATTCAAGAGAGCTTTGGGACCAAGTTCCATTACCGATATCGTATTCCTCGTTATATAATTTGCAATTTTTGTTAATAAATTTTTTAAGGAGATTTAGTAAAGTAAAATAAATTATAGGAAGCTCAGATTATTATATTATTATTATCTGTAGTACTATGTGATACGTAATACATTGGATAATTTGTGCCAGGTATTTGCTAATAAATAAATATAAATATTGTTACGAGATTTTCATGTCTATATATTCGGATCGTAACTTCAGGGAAGAGCAATCCAGCACCTTTTAGAATGTTCGGATAAAATAACAATCGGCTGTTTATTATAAAATGGGATGTCTTTTACCGAAGTTCAGAGTAGAGCTGTCAGCCTTCAACCTTTTAGTAGGGTCAAATCTTATCAGCGACGTATTCATTGGAAATCTTAGGCAATCTAACGATGGAATTTGTAAAACAAGAATTGTAAACGCGATTCGTAACAATTTTTACCAGAAATGGGATTGCTGAGTAATTCCAATCATGGTTAAATTTGCCGAGCTGTAAATCCCATGGCTGGAGAAGGTGCTGGATTGTTCTTCCCTGAAGTTACGATCCGCTCTTTTACTTAGCCGAATACTGGGTAGATATGAAAATCTCGTAACAATATTTATATTTATTTATTAGCGAATAACTGGCACAAATTATCCAATATACCAAGTATTGCGTATCACATAGTAATACAGACAATAATAATATAAATCTCGAGAGATGTTGCCTCTGTTTAAATCTTTGTCCCACCTTTTTGATAAACCAATTGTAATGCATGGTGGGACATTTTGAGTCCCGTCTGGAAATATTGCAATAGCTGCATGCACATAGGTTTATGTTTCGTCTTATTGACCCTTTGCACTCGACGACTTTTTCGTTACAGAAAAATAGTAATTCGAAGACTTTCTGTCATAGAGTCGGCGATATTTTTTAAATGGTAAACGAGAAATTATATGCAAATTAGACGTAGAATTATTTTTCTTCGACATTCCACACATCGTTAGGTAATTTTAAATTTGATATGTTAATTTACGTCGATCTTTAGAATCTTATTAAATGGTGACTGAGAGTCACCTCTCGAGAGCAAAGGGTTAATATAAAGCAGTTGGTAATACCTTCGACAAATGTTATAAATATATTCGCTCGTGTTGGCAACATTTAACGTGTCAATACAGGTTAAATAATTGTTGCAAGAGGAAGATTTATCACGATAATCTTTTATTCATAGTTTGATGTTTTCACATTGTGTGATCCCTTTATTAGTAAAAGTATGCCAATTTTGTTCCATTTAAAACGCAATAAAATTTTTGTGCGATACGGGTCTATTTTATAATCCTAAATCCTGTGTCGCAAAGAGTCGAAAAGCTCCTGAATCTTTATGAGAATTTTTATGAGCCCCGACGAAGGTGACAGGACAGGTTTGATTGTATTGCGCGAAGAGGGACAGCAAGCTGAATGGGATAAAAGACGACAAGTTGCCTGGACACCGCGTCACGATTAATGCACCGTGTCTCTCCCCGCGTGACTTCGCCACTAACGAAAGTCTCCTCTTCCTTTCAAAATAATTCCGCATCTTTTTTTCCTCGGGATCCCTCGCGATCCTGCCGCGGTACAGCGAACGTAACGAGCCGTAACACTCGCGTTCTTGCTCTCCCGATTCGTTTCACCTTCGTTCTATCAAACGGCGCTACCTTTCGATACGATTCTCACCGATCTCCACTCTATTCGTCTTGCCACGAGGACCATAATTAAATATCAATCTTGACAAATTTTCCTCGTCGACCATAGGCTAATAGCTTTCATAGCAACGCAAGGGTAACAATTTTTAGGGCGATCATTGGCTAATAGCTGTCATCGCAACACAACGGTACCAATTTTTATTTTACTACTTGTCGACCATTGGTTAATAGTTTTCATAGCAACAGGAGGGTACCAATTTTTATTTCATACTATGCTACACCGCTCTCTGGTTCCTGTCATTCGCCATTCAGTTTTCACTCGGAAACTGTCATGACAGCCA
Organism: Eufriesea mexicana; assembly: GCF_001483705.2. Taxonomy (NCBI): domain Eukaryota; kingdom Metazoa; phylum Arthropoda; class Insecta; order Hymenoptera; family Apidae; genus Eufriesea; species Eufriesea mexicana. Next base: position 265,602 of record NW_016907911.1, on the reverse strand, counting down.
TCAGAGGTATTGCGAAACGATAAAACGATCACACTAAAATTTTTAGGGTGGTCATTGGCTAATAGCTGTCATCGCAACACAACGGTACCAATTTTTATTTTACTACTTGTCGACCATTGGTTAATAGTTTTCATAGCAACAGGAGGGTACCAATTTTTATTTTATACTATGCTACACCGCTCTCTGGTTCCTGTCATTCGCCATTCAGTTTTCACTCGGAAACTGTCATGACAGCCATCAGAGACATTGCGAAACGATAAAACGATCACACTAAAATTTTTAGGGTGGTCATTGGCTAATAGCTGTCATCGCAACACAAGGGTACCAATTTCTATTTTACTATTTGCTGACCATTGGTTAATGATTTTCATAGCAACACGAGAGTACCAATTTTTATTTTACACTTTGTTATACCACTCCCTAGTTCCTGTCACTCGCCATATTCAGTTTTCATTCGGAAACTGTCATGACAGCCATCAGAGATATTGCGAAACGATAAAACCCAGCGGATCGCGCAAATCGGCTGAGTTTTACATTCGCGCCTGGACTGCAACCACTAATCAGCCTGTGGGTCGCGCGTCGAACATTGGCCCAGAAAGCAGCGGCAAAAAGGATTTTTACTGGCGGGCCCCGGAGCGACTTGACCAGAGCCGACGGAAGAAACGGCAATTTTGCGTCAACCTCCTTTCCAGTCGCTCATTTTCCTCCTCTATCTGGGACTTAAAGACATCGGTCGGAAGATTTAGTAGAATGTCCGTCCTCTCGACCCGATTAAGAATGACGAACGCTAGCCTCGGCCTCTCGACCTCCGCGCGCGCGCCGCGAGCAAGCGCTTAGCCAGCGTTGCTCCACCGGATGCGTGCACCGACCGGTGCACTTTCCCCTTGACAGTGGTCCGCGCTGTTCTACCATCTGCCATTTCCATCTCGACGTGTCGCGCCGGCTCGATTTCGCGACGCCCGGTTTCCAGGCCGGCAGCTCTGAAATTTCGCCGGTGAAACACGCGGACGAGCAGGAGAGAGAAAAAAGGAGACCGTTTCGGAGGTTCCTGGAAGGTTGGAAAGTCGGCGAGTGATTTCTCTTTTCGTCGCGCGGATCCGGGAGGATTTTCGACTGCGAAACTCGCTCGAGACCAGCGAGATTACGCTCGTCGTTCGACGAGGATGTTCCCTTGACACCGGGCAGGCAGGGGGTAATTGAACGAGCGGGTGTAATTTTGTACAAACTGTATTTGGCGGTTAAACGTCGGTGTTACAAAGGTTCTCTCAGGTAAGAGCAGTTCGACAGAGTTCATCCAAGTCGTACTGGACTAGATGGTGTTCGGCTGCGATCCGGGGGATAGGAAGTGGTACCGAGTGGTGAAACGAGCCCCGATTCGATGCGGGACGGCGCGACTAGCCTCTATTTTTGATTCCGAAGTCCTTTGTCCTATTCGTACGCGCTTACGACGATTACGTTATTTACACGCGCGACCGCGAGAGTGGTCGCCTAACTGTTACGAAACTGGATAAATAACAATAAATAGTGCCTATCGATCCGCTAATTATCGTCGTCGGAATTCGGACTGAATAATCGTTGGATCGGCCAGGAAGAAGGGGCGAGGGGAAGAAGGCAGGAAGGAAGAGAGGAAGAGATACAGGAAAGTGGAGGAAGAGACAGGGATGAAGAATTTGAACGAATATAGCTAATCTAGAATTAGTGATGGTATCCGGAATACGCTTGACTCTGCGCATAGGCGTGAGAATCGTCCCACGAGGAACCGGAAGACCATCCTCCGTTCGCCACTGGCGCCGACCATCCACCACCGCCACCGTTCCATGAGTTGTAGGGTGTGACGTCGTGAGAACTCTTCGCCCAGAGAGCCTTGAGACCGATGAATGCGGAAACGGCGAGCGAAATGAGCGACGCGAAGATCGCCTTCTTGGCTATGAGACCGATGGCGAAGTACGCGAGGGTAGCCAGTGCACCGATTTTCACTTTCGCCGCGATCAGCAGAGGCAGGATCGCTTTCAGCATCTTCTTCTTGCCACGACCTGGGAGGAAGAGGACAAAAGTGAAGAAATGTCCCAACACGAACGTAATCAATAATAAAAAATGTATAATTCCTTCGGGAGTCGGAAATAGGTACCTTCGACGACTTCGTTGACAGCCTGACGGACCTCTTCCGGCGCAGCATCGCTGATGGCGCGCGCAGACTCTCCGATCTTCTCGAAGGTAGGTGCAAAGTTGATCTACAAATCGAGAGACGTATTGACCGATTCACATAGATCGGATAAATATAATCTCCTCTGACACGATGTATTTACCCTGAGACTGCGGCCAGTGAGGAACTCTCCAGCCTCCTCGGTGACGAAGTTCTCGAGCGCACTCTGCCTGTCGGCCACACTGTCAGCAGCGTCGATCTCCTGCTCGTAAATCAACTGCTTGCTAGTCCTGGAGCTTCTTCCCCGACCCTCCGCGTTCTTCACCAAGCTAACACCACTGAACAGCTCGAGGCTGTCCTCGTCGAAGAACTCCTTGGCCTTCCGGTACAGGCTCTTCTGCACGCAAGAGATGCTGTCGCTCTGCAGACAATCCTCCAGGCTCTGTGCCGCGGCCAGCACGACGGCCGACGTTAAAACCACTGCGACGTGTATCTTCATGGCTGCTGACCGATGCTCCTCGAGGTTGAAACGGAAAGTCCAGGCACGAAACGAGATGTAGCTGCTACCACAACGACGAGTTACCCTTTTCCGAAACCCGTCCCGTCCGTAGTGAAATTTCGTGTGGTCCATCGGACGATCTCTTTAGCTTATATTTGGCGGGCCCCTCCTCTGCGTCCGACCGCGTCACCGCCCCACCTTGTCTCTTTTTTCTTCCTATTTGCCGTGCACGAGTGTCGTCACAATGCCTCGACGGCGTCGCGGCGGTCCGTTCAGGCCGTTTAGCCGGCTTGGACGACGAAAGTATTCGACCGGCGAACGCGGATAGGTGTTTGCCAGGCTTTACAGCCGCCCATCTATCCGCCACGACCTGCGACCTACCCACGGCCAACGAATACGGGACACCCGTGGGACGACCGGAGAAACCTTCTCTTCCGTTCTTCCCTTTCATCTCGCTACCAGAAGTGTCACTCTGCTCTCCTGGCTAAACGCATGTTCTCCCAGGTTGTTCGTGAAAATTCTCTAGGATTGGGAAATCAAGGGCAGATCCGTAGATAACCTGAACCAGACCTGGACTTGGACTTGATCTTGGAAGCTTGACATACATAGGTTCGGACAATTAGCCGTGGTAATATCTCACGTAAAACGCTCACAGAGTTATCCTGAGAGACTATCTAGAGTCTAAAGGTATAGATCTGCAGTCACGAAACTGTACAGATCGATATCTCGACAGGCTGCCACGTTTCTCTTCGCGGAAGTGTTATGAAGCCAGGAGAGGCAATTAACAAGATTCCTCCAATTAACAATGGCTGGTAGAGAGCGGTAAAACGTGTAGACCTAGCTGATAGGTGTCAAGGCAGGAAAGAGACGCCCTGTACTCCGTTGCGTGTTCGTTTAGTACATCTAATCCCAGGCAATCGATGCAAGCGTGCTGGCAGTAAGCGAAGAGTCTCGTTAGTCGGTAATTTGCGCTGGAAGAGGTCAGAAATCGGCGTGACTCTCTCCTCGCGTGACCAGCGCGAAACTCGATCGTCATGAATGAAAGAAAACTGGTATAGATCAGGTTCAAACATCCCGGATCCGACCTTCATCGGGCCGGCTCACACGCGGACACCACTTTCTACTCTGACCCTGCGCGACTCTCACGGGGCCCCCGTGTCGATAACACGCCTCTTGTCGTTTTCGTTTCGTTCCTTCCGACCTGGAGCGGTTACAAAGCGGCCGTGGAATTTCGGTTGCGAAATAGCCGCGCGTGTAGGTGCCATCGCTGGAATTTCTTGCCTGACACACGCCGCTAGGTCGTCGAAATTCCGACAGCGTACGCGAGACACTCTCGTCCACGGGGAATCACCGGTGAATCCGGGAAATCGATCAGGCCAACGATCTGGGGCTACGCGTTCGTGAGGAGACACACTCGGTTCCACATTTTCGCGGACAGGTTCTGTTAATTTTGGCGAATTTTTTCGGGTTAATTTGCATAATGGAATTTAATTAAGTCGCTGGTATAATCGGCTCGTCATTATAATTGTGAGAGTGTTGTAACTGGGAGATATTAATTAATAATTTTCATTTCTTTTTGGAATATTAATTGGCAGTGATACAAAATTAATTTCCATTTGTTAGAATAATAAGTGCCAATGACAAGGTTCTTATTCCTAGATAAATAATTATCAAGATTCGAAAATATTCCTCAGCATTGATCGATATTTGAAGTGTCACAAATTCGAATTAATTCCCTTAATTATCCCTACTCGCAAATATTTAAAAATTTTACTAACGAATATTGCGAATCGTAGGAATATTCTTCGCAACCAGCTGTCAAAGACTTCGTGACTGCAGGCTTCCGTTACACAGCTAGTTAGGTGCCACGATTTTAAAGTTAAGGACCAGGAGATGCTAATTAATAATTTTCATTTCTTTTTAGAATATTAATTGGCAGTGATACTAAATTAATTGCCATTTGTTAGAATAACAACAGGTGCCAATGACAAGGTTCTTATTCTTAGATAAAGAATTATTAAGATTTCAAAATATTTCTTAGCTATGACCGATATTCAAAGTGTCACAAATTCGAATTAATTCCCTTAATTATCCCTACTCGCAAATATTTAAAAATTTTACTAACGAATATTGCAAATCGTAGGAATATTCTTCGCAAGCAGCTGTCAAAGACTTCGTAACTCCAGGCTTCCGTTACACAGCTAGTTAGGTGCCACGATTTTAAAGTTAAGGACCAGGAGATACTAATTAATAATTTTCATTTCTTTTTAGAATATTAATTGGCAGTGATACAAAATTAATTGCCACTTGTTACTACTTATTAGAATAAAACCAGGTGCCAATGACGAGGACCTTATTCTTAGATAAAGAATTATCAAGGTTTCAAAATATTCCTCAGCATTGACCGATATTCAAAGTGTCACAAATCCAAATTAATTCCCTTAATTATCCCTACTCGCAAATATTTAAAAATTTTACTAACGAATATTGCGAATCGTAGGAATATTCTTCGCAAGCAGCTGTCAAAGACTTCGTAACTGCAGGCTTCCATTACACAGCTAGCTAGGTTCCACGACTGTAAGGTTAAGGACCTCAGACTAGGAAACATTTCCAAGTCCGTTGAAAATATCATAATATTATTTTCCACGTCGCGGATACTCGGATTCCCCCACCATGGTGTCAAGACCGAAGCAAGGGTTGTGACCGAGCTCAGGTCACAGCTAGTTGCGTCGCGTAACGCGAGTCGCGTTGACATAATCGCGCAGTGCCACGGTCGCGCTAATAAGACGTAGTTTCTTCGCACGTGACAATGGCAGTGAAGGGACCGGATCGAAAAGGAAATCCAGCCGAAGTTACGTCAGTGCTCATTCATCCTTTCTCGGCCGTGGCAGCCGGGATCCTTTCGTCGATCCTTGGTCTGGTCGGAGGTGGAGATCCGTTCAAAAGTAAAACCAAGGTTTTTCCGGGACGGCGAGCAGCGGATAGGAGCGGATACGCCCAGACAGCAGGTAAGATCTAAAAGAACACTAGAACGATCTCCGCGAGGATCGCGAAATTAGCTTGATATCGCTCGTTAAACGGATTATGTAAACTTTCACCGAGTCTACGCGACTTCTCGCATCCTGGTCGCGTCGTTTTGCATCGAGTTCGGCACTCGAGGATGCGTCGGTTTGTTCGGTCTTGTTGCACGAGCCGATTAGCGGAGCTCGATTCGCGAGAGTGTTTGGGATGCAATTTGGAGGATGCTCTAGAAGGTTCGGGATGGCGCGAAAGGGTGTCAGTGGAGCAGCCAGGCTCCTCGTGCACCGAGGTGCAGCCACTTTCAGTTTTAGCGGTAATTCCAGGGGAATCGCGATGGCCGACACGCGATGGCTCGCTAGGTGTGACAATCGTAGGAAAAGTGTGCGTTGTATCATACGATGCACGAGGGAATAGTGTCACCGCGTAATGGAATGTTTCGTGAATGGCCGAGGCGACCTACAAAGCTTTTCTGTTTGACCACGTAGATCGAGGATGAAGGAAATTTGCTTTCGTCATTCGCAGTTTCTCTCGTGTTTACCTCGGCTTATTACCATAGCCGTGTCGTTACCGCAGTACCATGCCACGGATCTCTGTTTATAACCCGGTCGGCTCTGTCGGTTGACAATGACCTGTCCCTTGCGGTCTCTCGATCCTTTTCGTCAATTTCTCGGCGAAACGAGATTCGGAAATAAATAGTGAACTCGAAATAGGTGTCATCGCACGCGTTACCCGCTACCTTAACGTTTCTCCTCGCCTCGACTCGCTTGGCATACACGGCCGAAGTTTCACTCGAACCAGAGAAACGTCCGATGACACTGGTCCGCTAATGGCCGGCCGCGTGTTAACCCAGAACGCCACGCATCGTGCACGCGAGATTTCCTGCAAATTCCCTGTGATTTGCCTCGCGTTTTCTAACGATCGAACTTCGAAATTGCGAAAACAGGAATGGACAAAGTCGGTCAACAGGGAGGAACAGGGAAATCGGAGCGAATTTTCCCGTGCACATCCGGTGGTAAGCCGCGTTCAGAGGAAACCACGTTTTCATCCGACGACCGTTGGATAGGAGAAAATGTTAGACGAGATTGGGGTCAAGGCTGGTCGAACGGAAGAGTCGAAGAATTTCGCGCAGTCCACTTTTTCGAGTGACTCACCGATTTTGGCTACTCGTTGCCGATTCACGCATATTTATCCTCGCGTCGACACGAATCCGATGGGATCGTTTACTCGTCAGGGTGTCGATTTACTGTCCAGTGAATCGGTGTAAGCTTGTAACGACAAGCCGAGATATCAGGCAATCCCGAAAAACATGTACGCACCGTTCAGAAGCGTTCTTGTAAATGCTAATTAGACCTTTGCTCGTTGTTATTAATTCACGCCGAACGTATAATTACTTGCGGGATTTTATAAAACAATTTTCGAAACAATTTTACAGCCCGTGCACGGTATTCGCATTTTAATTAATCAACGCAGTCCAGAAATTTTCTAACTTTCGTGATACGCGGAACTAGGTTAGGCCGGACTACTAGCGCCACCATTGCATCGGCAACTCCAGTACCGTCTTCGTATAACCTCAAAATCCTACGACGCAGGAATTTAAAGAATCCACTGGCCATTCATAAATCACACACACCCAAATCGTTAATTCTCCGACACCCATTTACCGGTAGCATCGTTAACCACTTGCAGAGATACCTCGATTAACAAATCGGATAACGTTTATTCGGACGTATCTATTCTCTAATACCCGTAGGATCGTTCCAACAGGAATTTTTAAGTATTTGGAACAACGAGGATCCGTGGTTGACACGCGTGCGTTCGTAAAATCGGTCGATATCGTCGCATTTGAATTTTAAGTTTCCTTTCGTCGATCGTAATGAGCGAGGAATGTAACGGGCCCCTTTATCACGGTGAAAGAGGAACCGCCATATTAATTAATATTAATTAATTATTCGACAGCGTTTCGACGAGGATCTTATGAGTTGACGTGATATTATTGTTAGATGTAGAACGAAAATTTGGAATGTCTACCAAACCGGGAACACTCGCGACCATTCCGTCGTTGCGGTTTTGCCGGTCCATTCACGAAAACGTTCTAACTTTCGTTTTCTCTTGGCGATGCAGCTGACGTCAGACGCGTCGCGCTCGAGTTTACGGCGCTATAAAACTTTAATCGCCCTGTCGCTCTGCCCGTCCCTGGGCGGGGGAAGAAAACGAAAGCAGAGCGGGAATTACGTGCCGATTTTGATAAAACCGGCCACGCGAGAGGGGGTTGTCGGGAGAGCTTCACGGAGGGAAGAAAATGAAAGCGGAGGAAAACGAAAAGCAAACTTTATTAAAATCCCTTGAAAATATTTAACGAGCTCCCAAAAATTAAACCTGGATATTAAAAATACCACAACGGGATCAGTGGAACAGAAATGTATATTTCCACGTTGAAACGAATGATAAAATAACCTGTTTATTAATTCAGAAAAGAGCCAGGAATAGCGAGAAAGTTTGTAGACATCGATAATAGAATGGCGAAGAGAGAAGGAGTGAAATTTCGAGCTGTAATTTATGTTTAAATCGACAAAAAAGTTGAAATATGAGCGTGAAGGGATACTGCGTCGGCAGCCATGATGGAAGGAACGAGAAGTCGTGGTATTTCCGCTAGAGCGCTCTCGCAATCGGTCATCGTCCGTCCGCTGCGCGTGCGCGGCGATCACTGCGCGATCTGAGCCGATTACCTGCGCGTTTCCCCCGTTTTATGATATTTCAAAGGTAAAAAAGGAAGCGTCCGGAATGTGTGTCAGTGGGTCTCGGTCCCCCGACCACGCTTTTCCTCCCTCCAGGCCCCGCTGGCGGTGAAGAACTCGGGGAATGGGCCTAGTTCGAAGAAAATCGACCAGGTGGGGGAAGCGGCGCGAGTAGGGAGGAGAAGGTGCATAGAAAGAGGAAGGCCTGTGAAACTGCGCCGACTCTCTCGATCGGCCGCTCCACGGCTTCGATCGTCGCCGTTTCTCTCGCGGAAATCGGACTGCGTCGAATCCTGCGTCACGGAGAGTTTTCCAGAAACATGTGGACGAGCATGTGAGTCCATTGCGATACGGAAAATATTGCAGAAAAGGTGGGATCTAGTCGCGTAAACGATAAACGGTCTCGGCCGTTTCGTTGAGCAGACGCGAACGATTAAATCGGTACATGAAATCGTTAATTAACTGGAAGAACCGGCCGGTGGAGCACTGACGTTTATGGTAATTGCGATCACACTTCGGAACACACTGCTCTTAGAGACGTTAGTTCCACGAAGAACGTTTCACTTTGCACGATTTCTTACACAATCGCGTCGTTCTACTTGCGAGACACGCTTACCCACAACCGTCCCACCAACGCGGACATCCGGATCACGAGGGGCAGGGAGAGTCCTCCGGCTGAGGTCTTTTTGCCTCCTTATGCTCGTTAATCCGTTCGATTAGGAATAGCTAGACGAGAGAGTCTAATCGCGAGCATCGCAAGCATGCAGAAGGAAATATGCAACGCACGGTATGGCGACTCGTTGGCACACTTTCCTCGATCGGTTCCGATTCCGTCGTCCGATTTTCCTACGCTCCTGCCCGACAGATCTCCGAGACATCTGGTCCATCGTTCTCGATTACGAATTTTCTTCCAACAGCTGCAACCTGTACGCGGTTTCTTTCTATTTCTCTATTTCTCTCGTTCCGTTCGTTTCTCCTGCGCGAGGTGAAGCGACAGAATGAAACAGACACGCACACGCATACACGAGCTTTGGTCAGGCAATTAGTTGGATACTTTTTATTCGGTTGCGTAATAAATAAATAGTACAAAAGTGGCGGAATGGATGAGTGTAGAGAATGAAGGGTAATAAATAAACATGCTTCGACAAAGTGTACTTTGGTTTCTCCAGCGTCCGTCCGTGTCGTCGATGCTCCGTCCCATGATCACCGTGGTCCACAACCGATCGTTACGTTTTCATCACTAAGCTCTGTATAGCGCCTCGTGTGCCAAGCGAATCTCTAAAGCCTCACTTTCCAACGGGAGTCTCTGTCTAGTCTGTCACTATTACCGTGTCGGCGTCATTGTCACTGTCCAGAACGGCCGTCCTTGTCTCGTGTCGTGTCTCGTAGATCGCTCGTGAGGTCTCCTTCTCGCTGGTTAATTATAGTCTATCGGCTTGGCTCTCGAAGATCTACGACGAACGGCTCCTTGTGCGGCTCGCTCGATCGCATCAGGACACCCGCGAGTCTTTGAACAGGTGCGCGTACCCTCTGTACGGGAGGTCGTGGTCCACGTCGCTGAACGATCGCTTCTTCCGGTAATGATGATGGCCGACGTCCTGCGCGTACACTACGTGGTGCCCGCCACCGCTGTCGTGACCGCTCGTCAGCTTCTTCACGGCCACGATCAACGAGAGCATCAGCGCCAGCGCGGACACCATCAACGCCTTCATGGCTAACAGACCGAGGGCACCGAATCCTAACGCCGCCATCATCTTGCCTGCAAATCACAGCAGCGAGGTTAGATCTCGATGGAGATTCGAGTAATTACAACTAGAGGTTAATTTGGTACACGGTACTTGAATTTAGAGATTATCTCTTTCACTACTGCAGACTTTCAAACGCACCAGTCGTACCACACGATAGGAATCCATATACGATGTACAGCGAGAACGGTGGAACTTTTAGGTTAGGTGTGCATTTCTGAGAAATTGTTAATTACTTTATATATTTATATTATATTATATATTCAAATAATAATAATGGAAAGACTGTATTCAACTATATTAAAACAACATTATTTATTCCTTCGTATTCTGCAGTGAATTGTTACTGAACATACTTAAAATTTAACTGCAAAAGATACTTCTGACGTTCATAGTATCGCAAGAGCAAGATTTCTAAGCGTCTTTAAGTAGTGATATTGACAAAGGACAATACAGTACCGAGTGTAGCCATCTGCACAGTACTACAGCCATTTAATTAATCCGATAGCTGATCATCTAAGTTCTTCAGCAATTGTTAAGTGCTCACAGTAGTCAAAGGATTAAATCTGAACGGATAATACGGATGAGTCTAACATAGGGTAGGTTCTCGTGTATTCGAGATGTGGAGATTCGCGTTATAGTTAGGAGAATTTAGCTCTAGTTTGGTATATCCGTTTTCGATTAATCGATCGAAATGATCGAAGGATTTATCCCAAGGTTGAACAGGGATTTAGGGGTCGTAGTCGCTAGATAGTCTTACCCATCATCAGCGCCATTATGAGATAACCGCCACCGCCTCCCTTCTTTCCGCCACCTCCTCCAAATCCACCACCACCGCCTCTTCTGGCTGAAATGAAGACAAAACCTCTCAATTATCCCGTAGAAGCACGAGCCGAGTTGTAAGGTAATCGGATCTGCAATGAACCTTGATCAACCGGCAAACTCTCTTGGAGAGCACTCTCGATATTCTGCGGGAAGATGCTCGGCAGCTTGATCCTCAGCTCCCGTCCTTCCAAAAACTGCACCAGAGTGCCCATACTGCCGAATCCCTTGAGGAACCTTCCCTTCCTGATCGGACTAGCTCCTGGTACCTCGACCAGGCTGACCCCGTCGAAGATCTCGATGTTGGGCTCCCTGCTGGACTTCTCCAGCAACTGTTGCACGATCTTCCTGACGATCCTGACTCCGTAACAGGACACTGATATGTTCTTCGAGTCAGCGTTAGAGCAGTCGGTGGAGAACGTGCTCCAGGCGTCCTTGGTGTCGTTGATGTCGGTGGAGTAGGCCTGCGTGGCTACGCAAGCGATCAGCAAACAGAGGACCAAGCAACGTCGTTGCTGCCCGCGTGTCAACGCGTTCCCGGACCAATCCATCGCGTGAACCGTGTTCGTACTCTAATTCGAAGCTCTCTATTTATCAACGGAACAGATATCCCAGTCTTGATCGAACCACGCGACTCGCGATTAAAGACACACTCTGGTAGATTAGCGATCCTACGGAACCTACGGCGGAGGTCCGAGTGGTGCATCGAGGCGTTTCTCAAATCTCATTTATATAGTTGTACGTGCCGGTCGGTGATTGTACTACGAAAAAAGCAACGAGAGCATCGCCACTTCGGAGCAGCCATAGACCATTCTCTTATTCGTGTTGTCGGCCGTGTGCATTAGCCTGCAATTTTTCGCCCGCTCGGCCGATCCTCCCGTGGATTGTTTTTTTTATTTCTTATTTTCGAAACGTTTTAGAGCGTTACGCCGCGGTTGGCTGCGAGGCCGGCGAGCGAGCGAGCGAGCAGGCGCGACCAGCACGCGCGACGCGGGCCTACGCCTCCGCCACAGCCGTCTCCGTTCATCTCGCCGTGGCAGGCTCTCGTTTTCTCTCCGTTTGCGGATCCCATGCCTCTCGTCTTCGCGCCTCTTTTATTCTAGATCACTGGATATCAACGTCTCCTGATACCGGCGCACCCCGCCCGTCCCAGGCTCCGGATACGGCTTCCTTTCCCTCTTTCCGCGCTTTAGTGGAGCAGAAGAGAACGTGGCCGATTTCGAAACGCGCTCTGTACGCCGCGTGACTGCGCGTTGCTCATCTTTCAATATGCAATTAACGAACGGCCACGCGAGTCAGTCGTGTCCGCGCCAGATATTAGCCACCATGAAGACCGTTTTCCATGGCCCGGGAAATCATGCTGGCCGAACGGAACGATCACGAGACCCTTCGTGAGGATCGTGCGCGCGTAGACGGAACAGGTGGGAGGCGCGATCGGTGGTCTGGCTCGATCGACACCAGGCCAGATCGGCGAACGAAACTAGTTCATCTCTCCGCATACCTTTCTCTTCTGTTCCACTTCCCTTCGCGTTCTGCTCCAACGATACACCGTATACATATACGTAACGCCGGCTGGTAGGTATAACTAGGCCCGGTTCGAAACCGTTCGCTCGTTCCTCGCCACGACGCCACGCCACACGGACGATCGTGTATCCTTGAAACCCGATCGACGATCGCGAGGGACTCGCGTCCGATTCCAGACACTTCCTGGTTCCTTCTCTCCCTCGTTTCTTCTTTTCATTCGTTCGGAAGAAGCGAGGAAGGGTAGCTGGGATCGACGTCTTGGGTCTTAGGGATCCCTCGAGACGTCTTGGGCCAGGTTTCGTCGCTTGGAACGTTCTCGGTACCGATTCTCGTGCACCGATTTCGCGAATACCACGAGTATTCGAAATTTGATGAAATCAGGCGGTGAATCTTCTCGGTTCTTCTCTAGTCTCTTGGTGGATCACCGACAGGGTCCTGTGTATTTAGAGTCTCAGCGTTCTTCTTGCCCCGTTGAAGTAGCGGTCTTTAATTAGTCCACAGCTCACGGTCGTAAATTTCGCGATAACGACAGGTCTAGTAACTGTACAGCGTGATCGTCCGCTTTTCGAGCGTGCAAATTCAGCTCGGTAAAATTCGCCAGGCCGAGTGTCCCTGTTTCCCCGCGGCAAAAAAGCCGAGAGCGTTTAATCGGGCCCAGGTTTCTCCGTACATTTCCGTCGCCGCGTTAGAATCTATGAGAGACGTTTTCTCCTTTCGATGGACGAAATGTGTGTCGGCGAGAGGCAGACGATCATTCACAGACTCGTCGACACCGTTAAACGTCCGTTCAACATCCTCCTCCGTCGATAATAAGAAGATCCGATCGATTCCTACGGATACTTTCACCTCTCGCGACGAATTTCTCCGAATCCGGCGAGAACGCTGCCCGGAAAAGGAACCAGGCCACGAATTTTCGATCGAGGAACGTGTCTCGATCACGGAAACATAGAAATTCCGAGGCTGTCCAAGTTATTCGCCATTTCCTCTGGGCCTTACTGGCCCACCCACGCGAGGAACGCTGAGTGTTGCCGTCGCGAGTTATGAGAAATCGGTTGACGAACGATCAAGGAACGTGTCTCGATTACGGAAACATTGAAATTCCGAACCTGTCCAAATTATTCGCCATTTTTTCAGGGCCTCACTGGCCCACCCACGCGAGGAACGCCGAGTGCTGCCATCGCGAATTATAAGAAATCGATTGACGAATTTTCAATCGAGGAAAACTTTTCGATCACGAAAACATAGAAACTCCGAACCTGTCCATGTTATTCGCCATTTCTTCGGGGCCTTACTGGCCCACCCACGCGAGGAAAGCCAAGTACTCTTATCGCGAGTTATAAGAAATCGATTGACGAATTTTCAATCGAGGAAAACTTTTCGATCACGAAAACATAGAAACTCCGAAACTGTCCATGTTATTCGCCATTTCTTCTGGGCCTTACTGGCCCACCCACGCGAGGAAAGCCAAGTACCCTTATCGCGAGTTATAAGAAATCGATTGACGGAATTTTCGATCGAGGAACAATCTCGATCACGGAAACATAGAAATTTCGAGCCTGTCCAAGTTATTCGCCATTTTTTCGCGGCCCTACTGGCCCATCCACGCGAGGAACGCTAACTGCTGCCAATCGCGGGCTATGAAAAATCGGCTGTCGAATTCTCGCGTTCGAGCTACGGTATCGATCCGCACGTGTCGATCTTTCTTTTTTCTTCCGATTTACGACGATCGAGAACTGGGTCAACGATGACGACCGCCTCTCTCCCGTACCCGAAACCGAAAGTTGATCTCGGGGAGCGAAGAAGGGAGAGAGACGGAGATTCTTTCTCCCGGGTGTCCCTTATCGAGCCGTCATCTCCTTTCCGATCCTTCCCAATCGAGGCGGAGAAAGCGGCCAACGCGAAACGGGGACGACTTATTTGAATTTGAGAGATGCCTCGTGCATCGCGCGCCTCCGGTAGTTTTCCCTTCGTTCCGATCATCTTCGACGCCTCCGAAAGTCCACAGACACCGAGGTAGGGATAGCTGCTCGAGGCGTCGAGAATTTGGGATACCATCGTGATCGTCGTTGTCATTCGCGATCGTGGAAAGTTATTTTTACGATTCCTTCTAGGATCCTTTGCTCTACATAGCTTTTTAACGCGATATAATCTATACATTTCCGATATCCGTTACATATTTCTCTTTTTATCAGACCAGTGTCGCAATGGCAATAGATGACAGCGTCTTGCGGTAGTTTGGGAGATATTTTAATTCGTCGAACGTGAGATTAAATGGAATTATAGTCTGTTCTGAATCGAAATATAGAGGAATCGGTATGAAATTCCTAGCGCGACTCGACGCCATCGTCACACCTGGCATCGAAGTCCCGCTAAGTTCCGCAAAGCGAAGCGCGACGCGATGAATACCACGAGACATTTGGCATATTTTTGCCATCGAACGGTCAGAGATACTCCATTCAACTGTCCACGATAAAGCGTGTAATCGTTCCTCGAATAAAATCGTGTTCCCGAGCCGTGTCTCGCTTGTCAGACGCGATGCTCGAGATTCGTTCCGCTGCTTTGCTCTGGACGCATGAATGAGAAGAATTGGCTTGGTTAATGAAAATGTTAACGATTAGTAGGAATTTCGTCTGAGATTTTCTAATGGGAAACAGACCAGGGATAACGAATTATTGGGCCCGTTAATTCGTCACGATCGCGCGAGATTCTTCTAGAACGGAAATAGCTGGCGCGATCGGCAAAATGGCGGGTCGGTCTCGCGGGGCTACGAGATGGGTCCGGTTACAGAGTTCTTACTCGCGTGTAATCGTAATTACCGTGCAGCAAAGCTGTGATAGACGGCGATGAAGATGACACAAGGTGTTAAACCTGTAATTTCTATCGGCCATCTCGAGTACCGTAATTCAGGATAATGGTGCTCAATTAGAGACGTATTTGCAACCTACCTATCCTCTCTGGTTAGGGAACAAGGCTTCTATGTCACTCTGTTATACGATCACTTTTGGGTTATGCTAGGTAAATGAACGGACACTCGCGTACTCCTTTTATTACGTGATTATAATAATTTCGATAAAACGTTTCTCTAAACACCGTGACCTTTTAATCCTCTTATAGCTATTTTTAATATTCCTGTAACAAGTGTAACACAGCGCAGGTAGAAATTAAAATACAAATGATTCCTTCGGACATTGCGCTAATTTCCCCGTACAGGATTAGCTAGATGTAGGTGTGTAGACGCTTTACAAAAGAACAATAAATATTTATTTATACAAAGAACAACGTAAATGTAACATCATTGTACAATCCGCGTCCCGCGATGGCGGGAAGGCACTCTAATAAGTTAATGATAAATTATTCGATAAATAGAGTATAGTTACAAGAAGCTATGCAGTCCGTCCTCGTGCGTCTGTATTTTTCCGTGTCGATGGGAGCGTCTCGTCCGTCGTGAGCGTGAATCGACTTGGTAATGCCTCGTGAAATACGCGATTCACTGACATAGCTATCGCATAATCTAGAGGCCGGTGGGACGATCAACGCGGATTACGTAATGAACGCGATCATAGTCGTCTGTAATAGTCAACTAGACAGTCAAAATCCGTGTACAGTGTCAATCCAATTGGTCCAAACGATATCTCGTGGGGAATCGTCTCTGTCCATAGTCAGTCCGACATAGTTAACGAGTAAGAATGATCGTTATAGAAAATAAGGGTGGAAGAGATGAAAACGATGAAAAATGACAGAGAATGAGTAAAAGGTGAAAGATCGGTAAGGAATTAGAGACTAAATTTAACGGCAAGAATGTGCTGGCAAGAATCGGTGGTCCTGACCACGGTCTAGGCATCAGGTACCACGAATCCGAATCCACGGGTCTGCTGCCTGGACTCACTTCACGTGCGCCGAGTAGGCCAGATCGTGAGCGTCGGGTTGCCCCGAGATCGGACCTTGACCGTGGAAACTCCTGGCCCAGCCGCTCGAGTAGCTGTCCCCGTGGCCATGATCCGAGCTGAACGTGTGACTCGAGCTGTGATGAGGATGCGCCACCACCTCGTATGTCACGTGCTTCTGCTGAGAGAACAGCTTCTTCAGGCCGATTATACCGGCGAGGAGAAGAGCGATCTTCGAAAGAAGCAACGCCTTGCCAACTAGTAACGCGAGCGCCTTGAAGGCCAGACCGCCGATCAGACCGATCTTCAGCACCGCCGCGGCGATCAGTGGACCAAGGTTATTGTTCTTCTTGCCACGTCCTGAAAGGCAGATGACGGATCAGCCAGTGATATCGCTTTCGTCGAGGAAGGTAAAACTCTCGGACTTTCTATGCTAGTAAAGTCTACTCAGGCGTGACCAAATTGCTAGCCCGGAGGATTTGCGTTCGAATTACACCAAACGTGATGAGGAAGCGGAGAGTAAAAGCGAGTGTCAACGTGGATGATAATTGGGCATCAAGAGTGAGAACCGTGTACATAGGAATCTGGATAAAACGAGCAACTGGCGATTTTTGGGGCTAATTTCTGTCAACATTTAGGGGGTTTAAAGAGTTTTTTTCATGGGTTTAGGGTTGTTTTGAGAATTTAGGGGGCTGTAACTGATCACTGTACCCTTAACTATATGTCTCTGGAAGAATTAGTATCTATAGATATCAAAGATTTCATTACCATCCTGCTCGGGAACATTGTCCGCCCGTTCAATTGACAGGCCAAGATTCAACGACCCGTTCTCGTCTTCCGAAGCGGAAACGACGACGTCGTCCTCGGGCAGGATCCTCCACTTGATACTCCTGGACTTGACGAAAGCGTACACCTTGTTCGCGACAAGGTCGAGGACCTCGGAATCGTCGTCTTTGCTTCTGCCAACCTCGAAGGTGGTCAGTTCCTCGGACGTCTGGCTGGTTTTTCTGATCTCGATGTCGTCGGTCAGCTCGATCGACGCCTTCTTCAGTAGCTTGTTCATGTAGGTAATCAGTTTCAGCATCACGCAGCTGCTGATGTCGTTCTGCGAGCACTTGAAGTTCAACTTCCGCAGCAATTCCTCCTCGTATTTTACCCGATCCGTTAGCGTCACGGACTGCTGCTCGATGACGCTGATCTTGTCGAGCTTCTCCAACGGGGTCGCCAAGCACATGGCCAGCCACGAGATCGACAGGAATAACAGAATAGCCTTCATCTTGTTCTTCTGTATAACAGTATAATCTAATGACACTAAAAGTCTCTCTTAACAATTTATTTCGTAAATGAAGAATCACTATGCTCACACCTGTGATGAGCAACCCTGTACCAAATTTGGACTAGCAACGCAGATAGCCAAAAGCCTAACAGACAGATCGTTAATCTTTATAGCACATTCCACTACTGTTGCAAATTTGACAGAGACTAGCCTCGATATGCCAAAATCCAAGCTACCCCAAGACTAGCATCACGAGAAACTCGATTACTCGATCGCGAAAAGTGTCCAATAACCCGTCCAAAAGTTATTCCGGAATAAGATGACCCTGTCCAAGGTACCTACCAAAATGTCAGTCCTCAGGTCCGGAGATCGGAAGCCGTTTCGAGGACACTTAACCGAGGGACGTCGCCTCTTCTCTGTCCTTCCTGTCTGAGCTGATCGCTGGTCAAAGGCGTCCCTTGGCCGCGTGTGCTAAGTAGCCACCCGATGCGTGTATCGAGCGTAGCGAGTATTCTGAACCCGTGGTCTCGCCCCGGCCACTTTATATACGTAGACCACCGGCGGAAGGTGCGTACGCGAAAACGTGCTGCACAAGCACCACCTTCCCGCAGGAGGCGCGGAAACCGGCAGCTCACACGGGGGCGGGTGGTGCCCACTTTTGCCTGTGATACGAGCTGGCTGGCTGACTGGTCGCCGGGTACCTGGTGGTGGGATCCATTGCGCACGATTGCCTCCTTCTACGCGCGCGATCTCGCTGAAAAGAGCACCGACCCGAGATCCCGAGGCGAGGGCTCGCGTTCCCGCAAACTGGTTCCCCCTTTGGCGGACACCTTCGGCGACTCCGCAGATCCTACGTAAGTAGAGGCGTTTGTTGCCGTTTTACGTACACAGCCGCGCGGATTCCTGGACGCGTTGGACACAGCCACGACCCACCGCGAGAACCGTGTCACGGATGTGGAGCACGCACGCCAGCGGCCCAATGAGTGGCCATTTCTTTGCTACAACCACTGCGACAGGCATCGCCGATGCTATCGGCATTGCTTCCATTCCGATCGCACGACACGTGCACATTTTTCTTCGATATTTAGGCTCGGTTGTAATGCTTCGCAGGGTTTCTT
Source organism: Eufriesea mexicana (assembly GCF_001483705.2). Taxonomy (NCBI): domain Eukaryota; kingdom Metazoa; phylum Arthropoda; class Insecta; order Hymenoptera; family Apidae; genus Eufriesea; species Eufriesea mexicana. The sequence continues at coordinate 246,835 of NW_016907911.1, read as the reverse complement.
CGATACTCGTGGACTTGATTGATAGTACAGTATTTTGGGGGTGCATTCGGAGATTATCGAATGTTCGATAGAAAACGCAGAATCAGGATACTTTTTTCATTTTTTATCTACCAAAATATTGAGATTATAATTAAAAATGGTTTGTGAAATATATTTAAGACAGTATCCCTTCGTCATGTTTTAGATTGAGAATTATCTGAGGAAAATCATGCAAGACTATGCATTTCGTTTAATTTAATATATTTTTTTTTTTACCTATCAAAATACAGAGCTAAAAATTAAAAATGCTTTATGGAATTTATTTAGAAAGATCGTATTTTTTATTGGTGTGTAAGACAATATCTCTTCGTCATATTTTAGATTGAGAATTATCTGAGGAAAATCATGCAAGACTATGCACTTCGTTTAATTTAATTTATTTATTTATTTATTCCTTTTTGCCTATTGAAATAAAGAGCTAAAAATTAAAAATGCTTTATGGAATTTATTTAGAAAGATCGTATTGTTTATTGGTGTGTAAGACAGTATCTCTTCGTCGTATTTTAGATTGAGAATTATCTGAGGAAAATCATGCAAGACTATGCATTTCGTTTAATTTAATATATCTTTTTTTTTTACCTATCAAAATACAGGGATAAAGAATAAAAATGCTTTATGGAATTTATTTAGAAAGGTCGTATTGTTTATTGGTATATAAAACAGTATCTCTTTGTCATATTTTTAGGTTAAAAAGAAATATTCAAAAATAGCAATTACGAGTTTGTTTCTATGGCTCTGAGGAAAATCATGTTTGCATCTCGTCTAACATAATTTATTATATTATAATTTTAAATAGGAACATTATTATGTTTAAAAATTCTTTCGAGTAGCTTCAAAGTATAGTCTAATCGTGTGTATGTCAAAACTGTGCATCTCCTTTGACATAATTTATTATATTATAATTTTAAACATAATAGGAATGTTATTATATCTAAAAATTCTTTCCAATAGGTTCAAAATATGGTATAATCACGTGTAAACAAAATTAAAAGATCATGGACATTTAATTAACACAGAAATAATATTTTCATTTTCAATTTTTCCAAGTCAATTCTCTCTCTTTCTCTCTCTCTCTCTCAGCATTCGACTGAATTGCATAACTTTTCCAACGTAAAGTTCGTTCTTAATAATTTCTTTCCCATAAATACGTAAATCGTGTATTCCGCGGTCCAGTTAATAAATAAAGCAGAATTATTTTAAATCGATTCACGCAGCGTTTTCCCTTACCCCCACGGATATGCTTCCTCCGTGTGTTCTTGAGCAAGGAACTGCGTATTTAAGAAAGCTTGAGGAGTTTATTAATGTAAACTGCATTCGGTTCACGATCCTTATCGCTCGTGATCTTCTCACCTGCTGCTTTTTCGGGTAGAGAGCGTAGAACGCGTAAACAGCGGCTGAAATCGGGACTGCGATGGAAAATACGATTTATCAACGCCATTTCACCGACTCTTTACTCGTGTAATCGGCCGTTTCACCGTTTCATTCTCCTGTATTTTCCCGACTTTTCCTCTTGATTCGTTCACATCGACAATAGGAGAGGCATACCGTGCGAAAGAATTGCTCGACACGTGCACGGAAGCGATTCCGTGGCTCTTGGGCCGGCGAGAACTCGAATCGAGGTGAAAAACACGCTAGAAAGCAACGGACCTGCGTTATATTACGCTCGTAAAGAAAGTAAATATCGCGGCACCGCGTGCCGTAACAAGAAACAATTACGCCAGGAAGAAGGCGTGTGTGACGAAGTGTGCCAAGTTCGAGCCTCGTGCTCGCGAGACCCTGCAGATTCGTGTGTGCAGGTGACTTCGTTCACCTGGTTTAATTTTCGAAAGAAGAAAGCACTGCTTCACGCGCCATCTCCTCTCCCGAATTCTCGAAAATTTCCATGCCGATGTCGCGACGAGAATAAAAGTGGAATTAACGAGCAGAGAGATGCAGAGGTCCGCCATTTGCGACCGCAGAGCGGAATTCGAGGATTCAGATTCAGCGCTGAGCGAATATTTTTCGTTGTCGATGTACGTACGTGTGTTTGGAAATAAATATGGGAACGTGGTTTATTTATCGCGCGTGTCAGGCATATTTTTCTATACACCTATACGAGCCGCAAGAGTTACGTTAGAAAGCTGGAACTAGAACTGCCACATTTACGTCCCCAATGATGCATGCTTCACGAGAGAGCAGTTGATCGTTTTGGAAGTTATTGCCGACATCTAAAAGAAGACATTAAGAGTTCGTCTTGCCTTCGTGCTGTCGAGGCAATTGAATCTCGAGGATAGCCTGCAGAAAAACGATATCCGCTTTTCATACTCGAATTTAGCTATTTACCGATGATGCACTCTGTTTTAGACAGCGAATAAGAGGTTATGTTCAGGATTATTTTTCTGGGAGTGTGGATCGATGAAAGGTGGCTCCTAAGCTTCGAAGTTTTAAATTGGAAGAATAGTAGCCTAATTTCTGATTATATCAATGTCTAAATCTTGAATTTCTATTGTTAAAATTTCGAATTTTCGAAAATATTAATTTTGAGGTGGTAGCATGTTTAAGGATTCCAATTTTTGACAAATGTTAAAAGATTTGAATTTTCGATCTTGGATTTCAAACAGTTAAAATCTTGAAGGGTTTGAATTTTTGGTAAATATAATTTTCAAATGGTGGAATTTTTATCCGTTAGAACGATTAAATATTTAAATTTGTGACCTCGATATTGTCGAATATCTCAGCTTTCAAATATTCAAATTCCCAAAGATAATCGGTCAGTCTCCCAATAAATCACACAGAGAAACCTAATCCCACCAATAGAATTTAAATTCGATTGCTAAGCAAATCATCGATCTACGTGGTTTAAAAGGCGAAAGCTTTCGTCTCCGAAACGACCGACGCGGTATCATTCGCAGCTGCAATTTGCAATGCAAATCGAAAACCGCGGTGAACTCGGCGTCAACCAAACGTTTCGATCCTCCCGTTCGTCGAAAATTCTAACGGCTTTGGATTAAAAGAAACGCCTAGATCGATCGATGGACCAAACATCGGCCTTGAAAAAACAACCAAAAGTGTGCCGCCATGAAAACGTATATGGTAAACGATTACTCGACGATCTCCAAGTCCCCGAAAGGTGTTTTGGTACGGTCCCCGGACCGTTACGTCGGATTCCATTTGAAGGATTCGTCAGATTCGGGGTCCGTTTATGCTAGACGGCGTGGGTGACCAGTTGCTATTAAAATCCTCGAATCGAATTTAAAATGCCGTATTCTGGCATTCGATATCGATATTTAACTTTGAGAATGAGATTTGTAATTCTACTTACTAATCAACCCCTTATTAGTCTACCCCTTGAAGAGGTTTCTTTGAAGTACATCTGAGTTGCTAGATTGAATAAATTTTTCGTGCAAAATGAGGTTATGTAGCTAATGGTCTTTATTAGGGAGCAATGATAATTATTTGGAAATATTCCAGATGGTAAATGTATGTAAGTATACTGAATGTGGTATAGCAATGGTGGTGATATACGAGTAGAAAAGAGGATAAAAATGGATTCCTTTTTGATTAATTAAATAACGTTAGTATGCAGTAACTCGGCAGTTATACAGTAACTTAGTAGTAGTTAATAATTTAGTAACTTAGTAGTAGCTTAGTAGTTAATAACTTAGTAACTGTGTAGTAACTTAATAGTTAGTAACTTAGTAACTTTGTAGTGACTTAGTATTATTTAGTAACTTAGTAATTAGTAACTTGGTAACTTTCTGGTAACTTGATATTATTTAGTAACTTAGTAGTTAGTAACTTAGTAACTTTGTAGTAACTTAATATTATTTAGTAACTTAGTAGTTAGTAACTTGGTAACTTTGTAGTAAATTAATATTAGTTTGTAACTTAGTAACTTTGTAGTAACTTAATATTAGTTAGTAACTTAGTAGTTAGTAACTTAGTAACTTTGTAGTAAATTAATATTAGTTAGTAACTTAGTAAGTTTGTAGTAACTTAATATTAGTTAGTAACTTAGTAGTAACTTAGTAGTTGGTAACTTAGTAACTTAGTAGTAACTTAGTTAGTATGCAGTTATCTCTATACGATCTGCAACAGTCCATCTCAGAGGTGTGTTCAGCATTCTATCGATATCCGTCTCACGCGAGCATCCGCCATATTAGATTCCTCGTCCTAACTCTTCCACCGATCGACGAACTAAGAGAACCGAAGGTGCATCGGTTTCAATCAACCAGGTAAAAGCAGGCACACTTTCATGCCAAGGTCTCGTTTATCTAACTCGACCATACACGGTACGAGACAAACCGGTAGCACACCCTACGATCTTCAGCGTTCCTTAAGCCTCAATTTCAAAGTGGCATATCTCTTCGAAGAAAAATCGTACGATCATGAAACAAATTTTATTTTACAAAGGAAGGTTAGTACCTTATGACACAATTGTCGGAAATGTTGGAAAAAAATTACCGTCTTAGAAATAATTTTCTAAATGCGTGGAAAACTGATAGTTATTATTTTACTGACAAATTTGGGTATAGTGAAGAAAAATGTGCGAAAACGAGGGAAACACTCGCATGGGTCTTCTTTTAAATTAGAGTCGTTGGTTTTACAGGACTTTCTTAGAGTCTGTCAGTTTAGTCCCAAAACCGAGATCGAGCAATTAGGTCACATCCATTTAATTGTAAGTTATATTCACGAGCATACCTTGTATACCTATCTCTAGGACAGGCGTCGACATTTTGTTTAAAAAACAATTTAAAAAGTAACATTTACAGGGATCATTTTTATATAAACGTAAACGATTTCCATAATTTTTCTCGTGAAATTCGAAGTATGTCAAATTGACGTATCCCGAAGACCTAGTGTTAAGTATGTGGATACATTACACGTTATGCCAACGAGTATTATTTGTATATATCGTGTTAATCCTGAGAAAAATTTACAAGGTGTGTCATTTTGTCGCGTACTGTACCAACGCGTCTCGGATCTAACGCGATAGATCTCGATCCCGTTCGACGGAAACCGTTCTCCGTCTGCCAGAAGAGGAATCAAACTCGCCGTCCGATCGAGCATGGAAAAGCGAATAAAAAAGATGGCAAACGGTCACGTGCGATCCCTCGTCGATTTGCATTGCTCGAACGCCTCTGATATCTACCTGTTTCGTTAACTTTCTCCCGGGTAACCTTGTTCCCTCATTTTTTCCCTCGCGCGTTACCGTTCGCACCGGTGATTTAGCGCGACGTCGCACAGTGGGGCCGATGCGCCCAAATGTGGCAAAAAAATTTTTCAGCTGATGTTACACAAATATATATATACCTTACTTTTGTGTTTCATAAATTTCAGATATATACTCAAGTCGTTTCCGAGTTTCTCCTGAATATTGAGGAAAATTTGTGATAAAACTTTCATAATAAATATCTCAAGAACTATCGAATAGTTGTCCTTATAATGATATATTTTCCTGAACTGTACGACGAAATCTACAAACTTGCAAAGTCTCAACTAAATCCATGACCCGAAGGACTTGCACGATCAATCCAACGATGAGACATAAACAACAGAACGATGAGGCGTTTGAATATTATACGAAATATTCGAATTCTTAAATAACAAAAAATAAGAGCGAAAAAATAAAATCTGAAAAAAGAAAAAATAATTAATACTTGAAAAATAATATAAAATATACCTGAAAACATGGATGATGTATCCTTCAATAAAAATGAAAGCTAAGTTTAGAAATAGTTTAAGTTAGCTCAATTTACATATCAATGTATACGTAGCTCTTAGCTTGGTACCGTTTTGCAAACAAAAATATTTGAAAAACGATACCAATTACCAGATCTCACCACGTGGAGGTGGCTACGCATCGAGACCCGAACATGCGCCCTAGTGGCGCAACCTACTGGTGCTATCCGTATCAAAGATACCCTAACCTAACTTGGAGCGAATTAAGCTAAAGCGACTCTACTGACACTTTATTATATTTAGTGTCTTAGAAAGGGGACTTCGATTCGGTATACTAAAACTTTACTGTCGCGACGCTAAGATAATTTATTACAAGAGACTCTAATATTTCCAAATTCCCATAATAATGGGGAATGAAAAACGCGAGCAAGTTAAAAATCGCGACGCGCCCGAACGAGTTCGCGATTATTCGAAAGACCGACTAGCGTACGAGACGTACTCTCGTGTACAAGACAACTTCATACCTCGGCACCCTCCCGATCGAACCTAGCCCATCCAGCCACCACAGACCCTGCCATGACTTACTCGCGAGCGAGAGCAGTCGACGAACCGGAGAAACATCCAAAATCAAGCCGAGGGTCCCTAGCGAGGTCCTGCAGCCGGTCACGCAGGCCCCTGCCACATGGGGGAGAAATTAATCATCCCATGGGGTCTGACCGTAGGCCCATATGCAGTGTCACGGCTACAGGACCCATACCCCGGTCGTGCACGCGCTGGTGCCCAGGACGACTAGGGCCGACAGACCCTCGGATTGATTCCAGATGAGACCCAGCCCGCCGACCACCCTAGAACCGACGCGTGACAAGGGTGGCAGTGGCGAGGATGAGTGTCGGAACGAATCGTTTGGATGACTTACGAAACATGGTGTTATCAAGTACACGAGAGTACGTCGCGTAGGCTAGTTGGTACTTAAGAACAATCGCGATTATCGCGAGAACAATTATGTTCTATTTGTTAAACGGGAGGGGTGAGAGAGAAAAAATATGAGAGGTATATATTCGCTCCAAGTTAGGTGGCATATCTTTGTACGAATAGCGCGCACATGAAACTTAGTCTAGCAGTCTATCTTATGACTACTTAGGTCTACATAGGTCTAAACACACTCATCCCGCGTCGTTCATTGATGTATCCCAAATGAAGTCGTGAGGAAACTTGAGAATCTTGAGAATTCTAAAAGCTAAAACAGAATATATTATTGTTAATGTCAACCTGAAATGAAACGGATTAGTATGAGAAAAGAAAACGAACGAATGGAAACCATGAAGGTTAACCAAGTGGAAGAAGCAAGCCACCGATGAGACAGAAACAACCCCACGATGAGATATATAGAAATTATGGACGAGACATTCGAATATTATACAAAATATTCGAATGTTCGAATGAATAGAAACGAAAAAATAAAATGTGGAAGAAAAAGAAGAATTCAAACCTGAAAGAAAATAATTTAGTCCTAAAAAATTATTAACAATCCGACGATGAGACATAAACAACCCAACGATGAGACATTCGAATATTGTACGAAATATTCGAATTCTGAAATAAAAATAAATAGAAACGAAAAAGTAACATCTGAAATGAAAAAAAATAATTAAAACCTGAAAAAACAAAAAATAATTAAAACCTGAAAGAAAGAATAATTAATATCTGAAAACAAAACAAAAATTATTAATAAATTGTTTAATGGGGTGGGGTGTGGATGGGGTGGCTAGTCCCAACCACATTTCGAACCCCCACCCCTCGCGCACAACGAAAAGTTTAACGTGTCACTTCCGAAGTCGAACGGACAAATGAGTTCTGCTGCGTCGCGTCGCTCCTTATATAGGCGCTGATCGGCCAAGCCCCCCACCCCGATCGCAAATTTTCGAACTTTACGGAATCCATTATTTATTATTTTTCCTCTATAATATCCAATAATTTATTAATTTTTTCATTTTTATTATAAATCTACGTTGCGGACAATTTATTTCTAACAATATTAATTTGTTATTAACAATAAGTGCAATAATTTATAAACTTTTGCAAATTATCGTTACATTTTAGCACGAATACGCTATAAATTCAAGTAATGGTGAATAATTTATTAATTTTTTCACCTTTATTATAAATTTTTGTTGTCAACAATTTGTTACTAACAATATTAATTTGTCACTAACTACAAATATACTAATTTATAAACTTTATTTATGCCCTTAGGATATAAATTTCGGTGACGCATTTGTATTAAGTACATTTATGCTTTAAGCAATTTGTTATTAATAATAAATTTCGTAATTTATACATTTTATATAAACTATAGTTGCACTTCCATAGGGTAAATTTCTGATACACTTTATGTCAAAATATTTCTATTTTCTCTATATTTTTGGCAAAAATGAAGTACTGCACGTAAAGTAAAAATGTTAGGAGATTTATTCTCATCTTAATAATTAGGTAAGAGTATATTTTTTAACAAAAATTTTTTTGTCGAAGGTAGTATTTCGTACGCCATTTTTACCGTCGAAGTCTTTGCTCTTATTCAATCACGTTACTTGATAATAGTACTCCGGATCTATATGTATACCAAAGAGGATAAGTATTCTATTATTTAACAAGCTTACATAACTGTTGCTCTGAACCAAATTCAATAATTCAATATTCTAAATTAATAGCAGAATTAATTTAGAATTAAACGGAAACGTTGCAAGCACCCCAAGGAATGCTCAGGAACCGCGAGGTACCAGGTAACGGAAACGCGTGATTTCATCGGGGAGGGGGCCCGGTGGTAAAACTGGTTCGCAAAATTGGCCGCTCTCGCAGGCCAATACGCCACGGCTTTCCGTGTTTTCCGTGCATCGGGCCGCTTCCGGTCTCGCGATCGAATGAGGCCACTTGGTCAACAGGTCCGTTCCATCCGATTCTCTGGATCGCGAGTGAGATTCGCATCGAACCGGTTGCCCGCTCGTGCACGCTCGTTCCCCGTTTCCAGGCTCGCGGAGGATGAAGAGAGACGCGTGATCCTCGCGACAAGATTTTCACGCGATTCGAACCGCTTGTCACGCGTTTGTCGCGTCGGAAAAAGGAGTAAGAGACGTCGTGGACCAACGTCGAAACGTTCATGGACATCAGAGGAATCCAGTCGAGGAGCTCGTTGTTTGATCGCTGCTGTTATTATCTCGAATCTGATTTCTCGCTGCCCGTTCGTTGGAAACGCTAACCAGAGAAATTGTGGACGGTAACGCGAGCGAGAACATGGAAATTGATATCATGCAAGAGACAATTAACGTGGCTTTCGATGGCACACTATTTTTTGCCAAGTCAAGGGGTGAAAATGCAGAGAAATCGGTACGGGATGACTTTTACCTTTGCTTGATTAATCCAGCTACGTTTCTCGAGCTTAGAAGTTGATGTAATTAATTTAAAGTTCGTGTTAGCGATGGTAGGATTGAAAATGGGTGATTATTTATTCTCAAGAAGGGAGGAAGAAAATTATGGTTAGAAATTATGGGAATTCGCGTGGATTTGCCCGTGTTCGAATTGTCGAGATAATATCTTCCAAGTGGCAGCGTAATTTATATCAACGAGATCTATAAAGATAGCCAGGTGTGGCCCTCTGCGTAATCCGTTCAATAGCGTGGTGACCCCATTTTTCAGTGGCTTCCGGCTCAGGAAAATTGATGACGATCCGAAGAAATGCAGAAAAACGTGCAACTAGGTAAACTAATATTTATGGAACGTTATAGAAGGCCGCTTTCCAGATATTTTCCACGCGGAGGAGCGTTTGGTGCCTAATTAAACGACGAGGATATTTCATATGGAATTATCAGAATTACGGAATAAATGAAAGACATAAACCTCAATCGCCCGACAATGAAATATTTTGATTTACTGGAATGCAACGTGGAAATGTGGAATGTAGGAATTAATTTGGGATAATGTATTCCTCCGACCGCCATTTTTACTCCAAGAATTAGCCGCGAGAATGGCAAGCAGCGATATCGCAACTCCACCTCGACCAAGAATTTCGTTTTCCATTTCCAGCGTTCTAATTCCATTCTAATTTCCATTTCATTGGATTGTTAGTCGAAATCGACTATGAGAACTGGGGAAACGAAAGTTATCAAAGTCATTGCCAACAATGACGTAATATAAATTTTGCAAAAATTGCCAATCTTTTATTTTTCGTTAATATTAACTTAACAATTAATCAAGTAAATACCAATAAATTTCGTAAAAGGAACGATTTAACCCTTATCGGACGTTAGCTTTTTATACCGTGATTCTCACTAGGTTGTAGCTGGTTTAGGTATTAACCCTTTGCGCTCGAGAGGTGAGCCTAAGTCACCGTTTAATCAAATTCCGAAGACCCATGTTAATTAACATATCAAATCTGAAATAACCTAAGATTACATGGAACGTCGAAATAAAATAATTTTAAGTCTTAATTTATACCCGATCCCTTATTTTCCGTTTCAAAAATATCCTCGACGTTACAGCAGAAAGTCTGAATTGCTATTTCTCTGTAACGAAAATAATTATCGAGTCTAAAGGGTTAAATATGCGAAAAATTTGTCACCTCCCACGCGACATACAACCACAGCAACAAAGTATTGTTGTCACGTGAGAGGTGACTTACGACTGATAACGGTTAAATATTGATAATAATTACTAATTTTCTAAACTGGGGTTTATTAACCTCTTCTGATTCCCCTTTCCCTTATTTCCGTTATTTATTCTTGTCTTATATTTCTATTCCCAAAATTTGAATTTACACTAAATGAGGATAAACATCTGTATTGTACTCTTATTTATTTCTACAAATCAATTTATAAATACTTAGTATAAAAATCTTTGCACGGTTCCAAAAATTCAGTGCAGGGTATTCTGGATGCCATGTGACAGCCATTGAGAAACCCTGCTCTAAACGATAAATAATAGTAAACGTGTAACACGAAAATCGTACTTTCTAGCGATTCCACGAGTATCTACACGCGTGCTTAAATAATATATATACAGAACTTAATATATCGATTAAAATTCCTCTCTCGTAACCAGCAACATGGCTGATCACCTCCAGTTCGAACATTAGTCTGTCAAAAAATGGCATCGTAGCGCAACGCGATTTCTAATCTAAACAGAGAGCTCTTGCCGTGAACTTATGAATCTTCAGAAGCGAAGATTTCTCGAGGATTTCGCTGGAAGATTTCGACGAAATTATACAAGGATTCGAACCGGTTAACATTCGCGCGAACATCGTAATACTATCAGGTCCTTTGACACAGAAGAGAGCAAATGAAAGCTACGCTAAAATACGCATACATTTCTGCTGAAAATCTAGTAGTTTTACGACTGGTACTCTCGATAGCCTCGATAAGCAAGATCCTGTCCATAGCTGTCTCTATGGTATCCACCAGGATACTCTGGCCCATGGTGAGCATCCTGTTCAGAGTAATAGCTATTCGAGTTCTCCTTGTAGTAAGGATAAGCTATACCGCTTTGACTGTACACTGGAGGATGATAACTCTGCGTGAGTGGCTTGTACAGCTTGAAGAAGCCGATCAGACCAGGTATGACGATCGCTAGGAAGCCGAGGAACTTCTTGAAGGACGCCAACCCGAGGATCAGTGGCAGGAACAGGAGTAATTTCAATTTGAATAGCTTCAAGACGATGAGCATGGGGATGAGCAGCTTCTTCAGTTGATGGCGAGCTGTCGGGAGGAATATAGATCAACGAATCAATGAAGAAGATGATAAAAAGGTGGGATTTTCGTAGAAGACGTACTCACAGAAGAGAGTATCCTTTTTATTCTCCAGAGTGTCAATTTCATCGGCTATCTCGTCCAAGAATCGCGGAGCATAGACTTCGTTTTCTCCAGTTTCCTCAGAAGGAACGTGCAACTCGATAGCCACGGTTTTTACGAACTTCTCTGCTTTTCTCAGAGCGAATTTCATCAGCTGATCCCATTCAGAGTCGCTAGACCTAAAAGGAGAGTGGATGAAGAGAAATTTGCACGAGCGATAGACAGAGCGATAGAGCATTGACACGTTGACTGCCAACTACGAGGTATCTCGTAGATTGTTTAACCCGTAGTATAACAATGCAAATATGAATAGATGGCATCAGGAAAGAGAAAAAATCAGGTTTGGCTTAAACGAGCAGAAAAGCTTTTCGATTATTACTATGTACCATAAATAAAGTTTTTAATAATAAATCATGATTAAATCAAAATGGCTTCTTAGATCGGAATAGTGAAAAGTTTCAGTCAACGTGTCAAACAGATGTTTCGAAACGAGTAGTACCTTGCTTCAGCTGAGTATTCGTATGGCTGAAGAGCGACGTCCTGTACCACGTCCCTGGACATCCTCACGACCTTTACGTAATCGTTCAGGTCGTAGTGAGAGTGGTCGAAGAAGTCGGAGAAGTAACTCAGAGCCTGAGACTTGAAGCACTCCGCCAGGTCGCCATTTAGACAGCCCTGATTAGTCTTCGCTATATAAGGATCTACGTTTCGCCCTGTCCCTAGACCTATCCAATCGAAGAGTCCTTTCCCTTGTCGGGTCCTGTTGGCAGCCAGCTGCTCTTGCAGCTCCGGCACGTGATTTTCTAGATTTTCAAATGGATATTTCGTATTTCCGAATTCGAATTTCAACTAGAGAATTCGTTATTTCGAATGTGGGATAGATTACCACGAGCCTCGGTCCGTTCACCGGAAGTTCCATCCTCGAAAGTGACCGACAGACAGGGTACCAACAGCGCCAGCGACAGCACCAGACTGTAGGTTACCGGCGATTGCACTAGTCGCATGCTTCTCACCTGAACGTTGCACCTGTAGTCACGTTGCTTTATCGACACCAGTTCCACGTGAAGCACTCGTCGAATAATATCCCTCGGGACGTCATTTACGCGGGGGAAAGTGCAAAGAGAAAATCGAAGAGGACTAACGAATCGTTGACAGCTAACGTGGCGCCACAGTCGTTCTGACGAGGTAACCGTGCCTTTCTCGCGTCGGGAGAAGAAGGGCGAGAAATACGAAGAGAGATTTCGAAAGGAAAATGGTTGCGAGAAAATGGACGGCTAATTCTTACCAAAACTCTGTCAACTGGTCGGCTTCCTGGACGACATGGTATCACGGTTTAGGGGAAAAAACGACGCTGGTCGCGATTCACGAACCGCACTAGAGTGTCTGCCAGACACCAACATCGATCGTAACCGCGCGGTAGATCTCGAAGTGCCGTTAGCCCGGCGGACCAATCGGGAGTCCTGGTTCAAAGGAACCGGGTCCGTAACCTTGTATTCCGGTCGCGCGTCCATGGCATTCGTTACGCTGATCACGCACGCTCTCTGATCGAACTAGCGCCGAATTTTCTTGCTTCCAGACCTAACTGGGATTCGAATTGAACGCGAGTCGAATCGAATTATCCCGCTGAAACTTCCGATTTATGACAGACATCAGCTTTGGGACCCTCCTCGAACTTTGAAGTTCTATCTAGACATTCTATGAGCCCCTCGTCGAACTTTGAAGTTCCTCGAACGTTTCGCGTATAAAGGATCGATATTACAACACCTGAGCTAGACATTCTAATTAGTTACACTACACATTACGTAACGATCAAGATCACTTCAGAGTAATCGCGCGCATCATAAGGGATTCGATTACACATACTAATGTATTTACACTTTTATTAAGTAAATTTGCTTCTCCCTCGTTGAACGTGGTAAAAGTAATGCGAACGTGGTGCCTACCTTGAAGTAGCTATCACGAGCACCGTTTCCCAAACGAAATTACAACGATGTTACAAGTTAGGAAGTTACACTAGGCATCTAGAGGACCTAGATGACCCGAGCGAACTGCAGCCGCGATTCTCACCTTTCCGATGGAAATGCAGGGAAGAAAGTCAGATGTTCTCGCGATCCCGATTCGAAATCACGGCCAATAACACCGAGGATGAACTTGGAGCAATGCGCCGCATCCGCTCGCGTCCGCCCGTCTCATTTATATGAGCGAGCGGCATGGTCGACTCGGGGTAGAGTGAGAGGGGCTGGGACGTGGGTTGACGCGGGAGCAGAGGGAAGAAAAAGACGCATAAAAATCGAAAGTGAAAGCAGTCCCCGGATATAGGACCGGAACCGGGCGGTTTTTGAACGAGGAGGGACGAGCAGGAGCGAAGAAACGAGACTGAGTCGTTGGACTTTCCTTCGTAATCAGGAGTGCGTCATCGGGCTGCTGCTTTCGTTTTCTCCCGTGCCCAACGCACACCTATGCATCAGTGTATTCTGACATGTCTTCGGGTCGGTGTTGGTGCGGCCCTTTCCTAGAAACGCGGTTGAAACCGCCTCCTGCTTGGGAAACAAAATTTCACCAAAATTGTGATAAACAACCTCTACTGCTATTAGTTCCTCGTACAGACTGTTCCCGGTAACTTCGGTCGTTTATGTAACGTGGATAGAGCATCGTCTAGAAGAGAAAGACACGATCGTGGCGCATTCACAGCGTTTTATTGACGCACTGTACAAGAACTGCGTTTATCCGCGTCGAGTGTGGGCTCCTCGAGCCTGGTGGAATAAATAAAATCGGACAGCAATTGCGGGAACGTTCGTACACCTCGCACGATTGATTAATAAATTAGAAACCGCGGTTGTTCGCGGCAATAAATAAATAACTAAGTTCGCGAAGGCTGGGCCGACGCCATTGTAGGGTTAGATAGGAATTAAGAAGGCGTCGGCGTCCCAGGCTTCGCGTCGTACGATCACTCGCTACGTTGTTGAAATTGGAACCGCTAAATCTCGGATCACTGCTTTTCCTTCGTGGAAAATCGAGACGTCATCGACGCGCGACGCCGCGATCTTCCGCGATGACTCGAGCGAACTCGGACCGTGCCTACCGGGGATTCGAGCATCGAAATATGGAATTCCACGGTAACACGCCCGGAATATTCTTCTTTCTGCAAATCGTGCGTGTCTCTAGCCGCGTATACCTGTTCATCGGACCTACTTCTGCCATTGGTGAGTCGACTATTACGTAAGAGCGCGGCATTTCAATACCGGTAATGATATACGTGGATCCAGCTATCATGTACCGTTATCATGGTCGACGTAATGATCGTTGTCTCTTTCCTTTCTCGTTCTCAGCCTTCTGGCAATTTAATTGCGCAAAATTGTTTCACCTTAAGTGTCTTTCATCTCGTTTCGATCGTTGACCACGTCACTGCGCGAGTGACAATCTGTCATCGTGTACAGGGGTATCCAGGTACGAAGATAGAGGTCTGTGAGACACTATAAATAGTCTGACATTTTCTCCATAGCAATAATCTTGAAATATATGTAAAAATGTAGCGTAGGGCGAGACCGCTGACTCGGAGACTTCAATGCCCGCATAGGAAACGCGCTTCGAGTTGCATTCATAAACAAAGCAAAGCAATCGCGAGAAATTTGAATTTTTTGATATTTAGAATTAAATACCGAATCTATCTACCCGGTGAGTCCATAAATAATTCATCGAGGGATGGACTGAAATAATTTTCTCAAAATTCAAGTCCCTAGGCTCCTAAAGTACTATAGTGTTCGGGCTATTTTCAAGAATTTTTGATTTTCCCGATGTACCATTGCAGCAAGATCTCATTCGATACCCTCGTACCTGTATACCAAAGTACAGTCAATGACCATCAACGAATCATCGCACACCCAACCGAGCAAAGACACTAAATCTCTCGATTTCGATCGGTCGTTCAGTCCCAGGATCGAATCCTCGCTGTTCTGTCTTCGTTCTTACAACTTCCTCGCGTGGACCAGCTTGTCGATGTCCTGATAGGTAGCCAGCATCGCCTGATTTTGCCTGAGAGTCTGATCTTCCTGCGCGACAGCGCAGTTCGCGTAAGCTTCCTCGCATTTCACGCCATCTTGCCCGTCTTTGGCGGCCTTCATGTACCGGAAGAACCTCAGCACGTCGGGATTGTCGCTGCTGGGTCTTCTCAGCTCGTTCAGCTCTCTGGACAGCTGCGCTGACACCAGATTCGAGTACGGTGCGTACCTAGCCGGACTTCTGTACATCGCGCACACCGCGTACTCTCTGCAGCCCTCTGTCGTGTGGCCCAGACGAGAAAACACGGCGTCCAGGCGAGACAACAGAGGAGAATAGAAGGGATCATAGTTGGTCAGCAGCAGTGAGCTCGTTGGGATCTCGTGGAACACCTGTTGGTGGTGAACATTGGTGTCTCAATTTCTCGTGCACAAAAATATATTTGACGAATAACGCGAATAATATGTGAGAGGTTAGATTGTTATCTATGAGAAAGTCCTCGAAGCAAAGTTAGTGAGACAGAAAATTGGTGGAGATTGGAAAGTGATACCTTAAAATCTTGCTTCTTAGAAAGCCCATGTGCAGCCACGTGCCTAGTGTAATAGCGATCAGCAACGGCATTTGCGTGTGTTATTCTAGGATCGACGAAGGAATATCTAGAGGCGATTTCCGGATTCTTCTGGGACTGCATCATGCTCTCGTCGTACATCGCCGAGGCTGGCAATGTACCTACCGGTTGTCGTGTCAGGTAGTCGTCGTTGTACAGATCGGAGTTATCCTTGAACTCGAAATTCTCCTCGGGCTGCGGCGTAGTATGCGACGACTGCGCAAACGATGAGACTCCTGCAAGAAGAAATCGGTAAATTTCGATACTCTTCTCGATATAAATAATTAACAGATAACAATTACAGTAATCGTGTATCATAGTTCACAAAAATAATTTGAAAATGAAATAGGTATTAGATTGGGCAGAAAGTAATATCGGTAATTTTTGTATAAAATGGTAGCAATTTTCATTTATCTTTGACACTTGGCCATATTGTAAACAGTTATCGAGTCTAATTATAATATAGTTATAATATATTAGATACGTTTAACCCCTTGCCCTACGATTTAAGATTCAACAGCGTTTTGGTCCCAAAACGTAGACAGAACAGTCGAGCCCACGAGGCATTCCACGATTAGGCAAATCTGTCTTAAGTTGTACCAAACGCACATGACTTACGTGGGGTGTCATGTCATCAATAAGATGAATATAATTCGGGAAAATTTAATTTAATAAATTACAAAAATACAAGTGAAATTAGACAACAAACAATAAAAATTAATAATTGAAGTAGGGCATATCGAGAAACCATGGGCGTGACACGTGGTGTTTACATTTGGCCCGGCTGACGTACCACGTACCAGGCCCGTGATAGTCAATTTCGACCCGACCGATGTACCACGGGCCAGGCTCGTGATAATCAGTTTTGGCTCGACAATCTGACCACGAGTCTCGCACGTGGTTGTAGGCCAAAGGGTTAACAGATTAGAAACTGCTCTATTTATCATAAAAATCCGATATTACTCGTTGGACGAGTAAACAGAACAAGCACGTACCTTTGCCAACGATATTACCGATACTTCCTATGATACTTGGCAGGAATAGTGCGAGTAGCACGCTCTTAATGATCTGCACACCAAAAATCAGAGGTAGAAGCAGCTTCTTGAGGCCAAATGCTAGAAAACCAAGTCCGAATCCTGTTAAAAAGGTACTCTTTCC
>NW_016907911.1:215049-229524 GCF_001483705.2 Eufriesea mexicana | reverse complement strand
TCTTTCCCTGAAAGATGGCTGAAAGCAAAAGTACCAGCGAATTAAGCCCTGTGGTTAGTCCTGTAAGCCATGCTGCAGCCAGCATATCACTCTTTCTCTCTCGCCATCTCATCGTCAGTTACTTCACACGGGCAGACACGTTTCTGGCTGAAAATCACTCGACATGAAACACCTGAAAGGTGGCCAACACGGTCTCGAGTCGACGCGAGTACGCGACGTCGGTGTTGCTCGTGGGTGAAGTCGAATCTCCCTAACTCCTGCCAATCAGCGGTGACCAAAGCTAACAGTTTTTAGCACGTTCTAGCGGAAAGCCAATCAGTGATGTGTGAAAAGCGCATCGAAATCGTTCATTCGTTCGTCACGCGTGCTTTCGAGCCTCGTCGCGAGGGCTGCGTGTACCTGCACACCTATCTTCCCGTTTCAATCTTCCGCCAATAGCGCGACTGGGCCTTGATCTCAGCGACCTACAGCCGAAACCAGTCCTCCGCTTCTGATCAGCCTCGAATCGAGATTTCAAGGATTCTAGTGTAAAAGTGAAGGAACAGAAAGCAGGTTTCCAGCCGCGGACAAGCCCAAGAGGCTTACTTTCCTCTTTCGACTGTTCTTTGACAGCCGTGTTTCTTGTTTTGGGAAAGTAGACTCGAAAAACGCGCGAACCCGCCTACTTTCTCGGCAGCGTTAATCATCGTACGGATCGTGCTCGAAGAATCCTTCAACGTCACACCCTGGGACGATTCCAAACGCTACGAGTCGCTAAAAGACTCTAGGAGTGGAATAGGAGACACGATAGGACGTAATGACAGGTATCTGCGATCAAGACCCAGTTTAGCTAGCTCGAAGCGCGAGTCGCATGAACAAAGCAATCGAGATCGGTCCGCGGACAGTCAACAAGGTCCATAGCAACAACAAAACCATCCGCAGCCTGCGAAACCCGCGGATCCCGCTGGTGCGAGGTTACGAAAGCGTGACACGAACACGTTCCGTGGACTCACCGTTGAAGAAGGTTCTAGCTTTTCTACCGGGTATTAAGTCCTGGCTCAGACGTATCTTTACCACGTGTTCTCTGGCGTACCGGCGAACTTTATCGAGTAGGCTTGAGTCCGGCCGGTCGTTACCTTTTTCGTCTTTCCTAGCGACGACGTCCCGATTTCTTATGATCTGCACCGAGTCGGTCACGTTGTACGTGTCGATCCTGGACAACCTGTCGAGCAGGTCGGTCAGATCCTTACTGACGCAGGGCGTCGTCGTCGTGGTGGTCTCGTCCTCCGGGCAACCGGTCGACCCCAACGGAGACACGGTTGCGTTCTCCATTCGCGTCGCCTCGATCTGATACTGCGACTTGTCGTCCGTCTGTATAATCTGATTAATGTTCGCGTCGAATTTCGTCGGCTTGCCCGGCATCCCGTGCGGGTGCAGCGATTCGTCGCTGGTGAACGACACCTCGTTCTCGATCGCGTTCACCTGTGCCGGGTGACCGGTCTCGTTGAAGGCCGCCACGTGGTCCTTGACCCCGACCGCCAGCCGCAGCCACGCGACCGCCAGGATCAGCAAGATCGCGCCGCCTCTCGATCCACCCATCTTCCCCGACCCACTGCTTCCAACGCACTCTCGAACGACTCTCTCTCACTCGGCTAGCTACTTTTATTGCCGAAAGATAACTGCATCTCGGTTCGCTCGCTGTCACCTGGAACAATAAGAGCAGCGCGGAACTCGTACAACGGATCTCGAGCCAGGCCTCCTCGGTCAGAGGTAGACAGAGGTATCTGACAGACGGTATCAGGATTTACGATCGAGTGAAGGATAGTTACCGAGAACGAGTTGGCCTTGAAAGTCGTGGAACTCGATCGATGGTCGTGTTAAGATCGTCTGGCTCGTTGGAAAGTCCCAATGAGAGTCTTTGGCAGGGGAGACACCAGATGCACGAGACTGTCCGTTCTCACTGTCACGGCACGGGAATGACATCAACGAACGCAGGCTTTCGAATGGTTTTTGCGAGATACGGAGAAGTTTTGCGATTTTTCTTGCGACTCCTCGGATCCGGATCAATCGGATGGGGAATGATTATCGAGCACTGCTAGAACCGACGGAAGGAACGATGGAGACGTCGGAATCGTGCGCGTCGGTCGACTCGATACGACTGGCGAGACACCGTAGGATCGGCTGGGCTGATCCGATCTGGGTTACCCGGCCATCCGTCTGTCGGTCCCTCTGTCCGTTCCATTCCACCTTCCTCTCTTCCACGTTCGTTCATTCGTCGGTTCCGCTCCCGCCGACCAACGCCGCCGTCTTTCTCTCTACCTGGCGCGTGAACGGCCGCTTCCTCGTCCGATTCAAATCCGATCGAATTCGACGCGGGTCTAACGACCGACGGACCGATTTCACCGGCCGGAATTTCGGCTGATGACACTCCATCTCCAACTTTTCTCTCCTCTCTTCCCATCTTTTTACTCTTCCGCCGCGTTTTAATTCTGGCCTCAACTTCCATCTTTCCATTTAATCGCTGATAATTACGCTTTGCGTTTTAAGCGTCGTAACCGCATCGGTTTAATAGCCTCTTAATTAGTAACTAGCAGAAAATTCATCATCCATTATTGACTAAGCTGATTTCACGCCCTATGATTATTTACGGATTGGAAATATCTTTTATCAGCAAATAAATTATATATTTTAATGTTGGTACTTTAGAGTGTAATTTTGGTCGTGTTTTAGGACCCGATTTCACGTCTCGTTACCGATCCAGAGTTGACTCTTCACCGCCCGAGGTCGTGCTAAACTTGGCAGTCTATTTTGATACAATATATGGACTCTTGTGAGGTAATTTAATTGGAAGAAAGTATGTCAGCGTTAAAATTCGATGTGTCTTGCTTACTGTGAATTAATCGGGATAGAAGAAAGGGTAAAAATGATCCAGCTCCACCTATTTTACTCGAATCAACGATGGCGCTGATATTCCAGTTTGTTGCATCGAACGATCATCTAGGCGAGGCAGAAATTCGCGAGTGAACGATTATGGCGATCATAAGCGAGGAGAAATCTAATCAGGATCGATGGACACGTGACACCTAACCGCGTGGAACTCGTGGAAAATCACTGGTATTCCACGCGTGTATCCCTACAGTGTCGTTGCACCATCGACATAAATATCGGCAGGTATTTTCAGTGGACACCCAAGTAGGCCGCTAATCCGGTTTTGGCTTTATTTTTTTTTTTTCTCCTTTTCGTGAAGATCGCGACGATAAACCGGCACCGATACTCGCGCATCCTCCTCGTCGGATAAGTCTCGACCTGTGCTCGATAGCTCGTTGTTCGATATGAAAGTGGAAAAACGTCGGCGCTAACGACGTTAATCAGGAGAAAAGGGTGTCTCGTGGATGTCAAACAAGACCGGTCACGAATACAGTCCGAGCACCGCACACTTTTACGAGCGATTTCACTGGGGGCCGCGTCCCGAATTCCCTGACGGGGACCGGTGATTCCTCGAAATCCTCGATCGTGCTCACGTGCTTCGCTGGGAGCCATGGAAAATTCGATCGGACACGCGACGGGAATTTTAAGTCCGTGAAATCGTTCCGATAGAAGCGGGTTCGTGGGAGTAAAAGTAATCGACGAACATCTCGCCGATCGGTAGCGGAAGTATCAGTGAAACGAGTGGAAAATCGCAGACTTATCGACGCCTACGTTGATTTATCGACGATTTAACATCGTTAGGCTTCGATGACGTGACCACAACTAGGCAATAAAGACGTCTCTCTTTCGGAATCAGGGTCGTCGTGAAACCACTCGTTTCTCTTCCTTTTTGGAGGATTTCGGGCAGACGAATGTCATTTCAGAAATGGCCGATGGTGGTCCAAAAAGTTGGTCGTTCGGATCCACGAAACTATGAAAAGTATATCAATGTACCATCGCTAGTTAAAATATTCCATCCTGTATCTCTTATTTTTCGTAATACTTTGAAATCTTCCACGTCACGCGTGTTTCCTTATCTCTTATGCATAGTTAGAAATCTCCAAGTGCTTTTTAAAGACCTAGAAACAGCCTAATTTATTTATCTTAACTGCATCTCAAGTGATATCACCAGTTCAGCGTGTCTAAAATGACCAGTATTCCCATATAAAATTCTACATAAAGAAATTTCATCGGCTGTCAATTTAATTATTAATTAAATTTTTTAATTGATTGGAATCGGAAAACTAAATATACGATAACTTAAAAATTTTACAGGTACACAGGCTTTCCAAAAATGATAAAACCTTTGTTCTCCCGTTCCTTTTTATGTTTACACGGTTACGTGCATAAAGGCCTACCAATCCGTTTACGAATAAATAAATTCGAAATTTAAATACAGTGAGATGAAAAGGTTTAAATTTCAATCTGTAAACGAGATGATTTGCAACTAGATTACCGTCGTGAATAATATCTGTGCATTTAAAAAAGAAATTTAAAATTGTTTGTTGTTCTCAATGGACTATTACATTATGCATAATGGCCTGTGGTGCCCGTTAAAGAATAAAATTGCAATTCACGATTGTGCGAATACATATTCTCTCCATTTGCTCGAAATTGGGAATTCAATCGGGTAAGTAACCTTCTAGAATTCACGGTGAATCGCTAATTAATGGGCTGCTTTGTACCACTGGCAAGTCGCTGATAGCGCCACTGCGATGAATAATTCAGCAATTTCTAAAAGTGATCGAGGAGATAATACACGCGTGCGGATTTCAATTCGAATAGCTCGAGAGAGAATGATTTACCATATTATCAACTTCGTATTTCATTCTACGTTGCAGAAAACGACCGTCTCTCGTCGCGCACGGGGGCAAAGTCCGAGTACCCAATTTAAAAAGAAGAAGCTCAAAAAATACGAGCAAAACGTAAAAAAGTCAACCGGTTTTAGAAAGTGCTCCGCCACTCCCACTTCGAGTACCGGGTCCCCCGTGCAGCTTTGCATATGCTCATCAATCTTTCGCGAACGTTTACTCAAAACGAGGTGGAAGACCTCGTGATCCATTACGATGTCACGGCCTCTGGCAAGTACTTGACAATTGACATATAAAGAATCAGCCGTGACATGCGCGATTCCATAAATCTAGCCAAACGCTTAACTATCATATTATAAATAGAATTTTCCAGTGTTGCTACCTTATACCTGTGTTACCCCACTTCCGAGGTAGATGATCATATTGGATGACTTACAAAGCAATTTTCTATAAATCGAGAATGTGAACCGTGTGAAAGAAATCCAAAAGCCATATTTTGACAGGTAATAGCAGCTAGGAATTTTCTTGAAGGAAGATTAAAAGATGTACACTATAATAAAGTGATGGTTCGTATAATTGAATAATTAGGAGAGGTGCGAATATTTATACAAGAAATAAATTACAATATTATACTATACGAGAATTAAATTAAATTTCGCAATCGTTCATAGTTAACACGTTCACTGCCAACTACGAGATATCTCGTTCCTTCGTTATCTGCCATATTTGTACAGCTACGAAGAAATCCCTAGTATAACTGTAGTATAATTCAAAAAGAAAAAGTTTATACAAGTTTATTCATTCAGAATAACATTTTTATAGATTGCGATCATTTTTAAAACAATCTTGCACGTTAACCACGAGATAATTCGTAACATGTTTCTTTAAAAAAGAAAAAAAATTTTTAAGCTCTTTTATTATTACTATGTACCATAAATAAAGTTTCTAACCCTTTGCACTCGAGAAGTAACCCTCAGTCACCATTTCATAAAATTTGAAAGATCGATATTAATTAATATATCAAATTTAATGCAATGTAACAGTGTGCGAGGTATCGAAATCAAATAATTCTACAATTTTATTATTATATTATTCTTCATTTACTATTCAAAAAAGTATCGTCAGTTTTTTACTAGAGAATCCTTGAATTTCTACTTTTCTTTAGCCAAAAAGTCGTCGAGTGCAAAGGGTTAATAATATAACATGATTAAATCGAATTGTCTTCTTAGCCCGGAATTGCGTGGCAGTCAACGCGTTAAGTACACCTGTCACTCACTGTATCCAAAATCGGTTCGCAATTCACCCCATACGCTGTCAAAAATTGCGAAATTTTAATTATAAGAAATAACGAAATAATATACTAATCTCGGTTCACCCAAGCACGTCACTCTCTCATCCATCCGACTCGTGACGAACTGTCAAAGAGCAACCCCCTGGATCACCTAGTTCCCTCATCTACCTTCGCCTTATCTTACCAATTCCGTCCATGATACATCGAGCATCGGGAGTACGCAACGCGACGTGCCGTTAGGTTAATACTCCGTTCCCTACCGCTTCTAACGAACGAACGTAACGGTCGAGTTATGGCGAGTGCAGGCTGCGTGTCCGCTGCGTCTCGCGCCGATCGCCGACCCGACCGCTTCGGCCGATCGCATGGATCATTGTTATTAGCGAGGCGGATGATTAACTGGTATCGCGTGGAACGGTCGGGGCGCGATACTCGCCCGCGGAAACGGCGAGCGCGAGGACGACCGCGCCGCACATCCGCCTCGAACGCGGGGCCCTATAACGGTCCCCGATCGTGCATGCGTGCATGGGTCAGCACGCGCGTGCGGAAGCGCGCGTCACACGCCGGGGCGACCGTCCAAATCTGTCAGTAGGTCAGCCGCCTCCGAGTTTCCAATGAATCGACCTTGACCACCGCCGCGCTCACCTGTATCTCGACGCCTCGACGAGTCGATGCACGATGAGTCGACTCGGTTTCGCGGTGGGGAGCCAGGTATAGAGGGATATTCGTAAACTCGTGAGAGGTCGATACTTTATGCAGTTTTTATTTCAGCTAGTGCAACTTGCTCGAACTTTGACAGCGATAAGGGGGAGTTTCGAGGGAATGGCCCGTTGCTGGGCCCCGGATTCGCTGGTGGAAACAGTGAACTCGATTGGTTGGACTATTGTCTAGGTACTGGGGTCATAGAGGTCCAAGAACAAACGTCCTTACATCTGACGAAGAGTCAGTCAGGCAGTTCACTGTCAACACCTGCCGGTACACGCGTATAACCCGGGTACGGCAGAACTGGTGCATTGTTATCGAGAACACTGGGTTCGTGATATATTAAATTAGGGTGTCCCATAAGTTTTTTTCCGCGCCACGCTATGTATGTCCTCGAGCCGGCTATGTTTGTTAACATGCAGACTTATCTATTGTCCGTTTATAGCATCGATTTCAGTCGTCTCGTAGCTCTTTCAAAGTACGTTTCGTTGGTGACAAAGTCTCTTTTAAAATCTTTTTCTACGCTGTTCAATATGGATAGCCAAAAGAAGCATTTGCGGCATGTTATTCTTCATAGGACACTGCAGACGAGATTTGCACCGTTTATGGGAGTGGTACTACGACTATTAGAACATTAGCAATTGGTTGAAGAAATTTAGAGCTGGCAATTTTGATTCGAAAGATGAAGACCGCTGTAGTCGCCCAGCAACGACGGATACGGACCTCGTCAATGTTGCAAGTAAGTCTCAACAATTTTGGAAAGAGATGGAAGAAGGTAATAGAGCAAAACGGTTCATGTATGACACAGTAAATCAACCTTAAACAACAAATATCGTCTATTGATTTCGCATGAAAAAGAAAAAGGAAGAAACTTATGGGACAGCCTAATACATGTAGAAGAGGAAGAATAGTGATTACTGGTGAACTTAGGATGAAGAAGCAAGCGTGAGTCGTGTCTACCTAGATGCTTGTTCTTCAATAGAGAGTCACTCCGGGCCATACCCTCGCGATTATGGTAAACGCTACACAGCCATTCCTGTATGAATAAGCAGTCTCTTGACCTTCAGACACGTTACTCGAAGGATACCTATCTATTTAATCTATCTACCTAGCCCTCCTCGAGGACCAATTTACCACCACCCTAACCCCTATTATGTCACTACGAGTGGTTTTAACGGTGCTCTTATTCGTTTACACTTATGCTACTAAAAGCCGTCTGAAATCTACCTAGACACCGACGATCGTTCACTGCGTACTCGAAACTACGTGTCTCCGTGTTCACGGACGGCCATGCTTCAACCCCGTACTCCCATTCGCGTCCCGGAAGTGGCCGTCACTGACATCACGCGAGGCGCTGTTGTTCGGGAATTCCTTTAGATTTACGGTACTCGACGGATTCGCAAACAACGCTACAGACTCGCGTGTCCCACGGCGACACTCGTGGACTACGATGTATCCCGTGGAAAAAAGAAACGCGTGTTCGTGACTCCGATACCCGATAGCCGACTGCTCGTTACCTTATGCTCTAACGGTAGCGGTCGGCGTGTGAAAGTCATTTCTCGCGACGATATTTCGCATCATCGAGGAGCGCGTTCGATAATCACCGCTAAACGAAACCTGTTTACATTTGTCCTCGTCCGATGAGGGCAGAAGCTGGTGTGGGGTCTGGTGTATGGGTTACGCCAGAAACCACGATGAAACTGATGGTTCCAACAGCTGGGCACTTCGGTGAAGTTGGCAGGCCCACATCGGCAAAGTCCACTTACGTCGTCTCCTCGTTGGTGACGACGTCCACTTGGGGTCCAGTGGGTGGTGTCCCATGCGTTCGAGGAACAGGGAATGGTAACGGACCATGGAGACCATCGGTTGGATCTCATATCCATGCCAGATCTCAAGTGGTACGAGTACCAAGAGTAATACGCCAATATCGGGTTTCTCCCCGGACGTAGTCCTTAAGCTAACACAGGGTCAAGCGCGGGTTGACTTCCCCGATGGTTGAACCATGTCCGTTTCATTGGTAATATTATTATAAATTCGCTTCCAACGTCTGCCGCTATAGCCGAAAATGGCCCAGGTTGCGGCATAGCAGAGCATTGCGTACACAGAAGCTGAAGGAACTATACTTGTCCTCGACCGATTAGGACGGTTATGTGCGCGAAATGGAAGATTAGCGAGTGGCGGGAGAGAAACCGAGCGCGTGGAGAACGCAGTGGAAAGTTGCTAAGAGAAGAAAGCAAACGGAGTACGATCGTCGTTCGTCTACTCGGGATTCCTCGCTCTGGCGAACAGGGAACAGTTGCTCGACGAATTTTCGATGCTCACTGGCCTCATCCGTAAGGATTGCGAACGCCGTGGTAGCCCATGTAAGCCACGTTGCCTTGGTAGTCGTTCCGGTGCGACCAGGCCTCGTCCTGCCCGTATCCTGAGGAGGGAAAGGATTATTCTTGGATGAAATGACACCTCGTGACAGTTCCAAATAATTCGTCTCGAATCCCGATCACGAACACGCGACTGTCGGTCGACAGAGCCGATCGAACTGCGACCGTCACGCTCGAGTAGCCTGAAAGCTTTTCATATTCCGGAGAAGACTTGTGGTTATCGGAATTACTATCATCGACGCGGTATACTACGCGAAATATCACTGGAATGTCTTGCACTCGATGATTTCACGTCGAAGGAATCGTCGAGTGTTATGTAACTGTAGTTGATTGGCAGCGGAAGAGAATATTGTGTCATCGGGCACTGATACGATTACAGTTCCCAGTGGGCACTTCGATCGGTCGTCACGGTCGTTCCGACCCCTTTAAATCGGAACCGCGACCTCTATAATCGTGACCTCTATAATTTCCGATGTAATCCTCGTCGTCCCGAAATAACGAAGCGTGACACAGGAAATACGAAGGCGTGCTGGTTTATTTACCTGTCGGGTAGTCGACTGGCCCTTCAGCAGCCGTGGACCACGTGTGATAGGGGTAGGCTTGCGAGTGGGGTTGCGCGAGCTTGCAGATCTTCAGACGTGACAGGATCGACGGAGCTAATAGCGAGGCCAGCAGCAGAAGCTTCTTAATAAAATGGATACTGAGGAAGATTGGCAGCAGCAGTAGTTTTAATTTCAGTAGATTCAAGAGGATCAAAATTGGCAGGATTATGGATTTCTTTTTCTTCAGCAGCCTCCAGTTACCTGTGCGAAATTTGATTCGAATTAACGCTATTGTGAGCCTAACACTGACTGAATAACCATTTCTAACGCTAGAACTGCCAAACCAGTGTCAAAATTTAACTCTTTGCACTCGAGAGGTGACTCTCAGGCACTATTTGTTTTAATGCTATAACTTAAATGATGATAATTATATTAAGAACATCGAAATAAAATTATTCTATTCGTTCGTTTCTCACGCAAATTCACGATTTTCTTTTTTTAATTTTAGCATGAAGAGTATCAGTGAGCTTATAAAAATCTAAGAAGAGCTTCGAATTGCATCTTCGCAACGAAGAAATCTTCGAGTCCAAAGGGTTAAATCTTGAGTCCCTATTTTCGCAGTCGACGAAAATGTATGAAAATTACTTTTGGCATAATTTTCTAGACAGAAATATAATCGGTTGATACCTCATTATTTTCATTGCAATACTGTAATAATTATTAATATCGTGCGATTAAAAATTCTGTACTCGATTATTTTTGCAGTTGATGAAAATATATGAAAATTATTTTTGGCAAAATTATCGAGACAGAAATATAATTGTGCGATACCTGACTATTTTCATTGCAATACTGTAATTATTATTAATATCGTGTGATTCAAAATACTATTCTCGACTATTTTTGCAATTAATGAAAATATATGAAAATTATTTTTGGCGAAATTTTCTAGACAGGAATATAATCGTGCGATACCTGACTATTTTTATTGTAATACTGTAATTATTATTAATATCGTGCGATTAAAAATTCTGTACTCCATTACTTTTGCAGTTCATGAAAATATATGAAAATTACTTTTGGCAAAATTATCGAAACAAAAATACAATAAATCTCTAAGCAAATTGTTTATATCAACTATATTGGCATTTGTATCATACGTAACCTATATTCTTTCTCTCTCTAACAAACTGATGTATTTTTAAATTTTCTGTTTATACACTAATTAGTTCTACTACCTGTAAATAATTATTAAATAAATAAATAAATAATTTTGCGATACCTGACTATTTTCATTGCAACGCTATAATTATTATTAAAAATCGTGCCATTAAAAATTCTGTATTCAACGTTATCCAATTATTATTAACGAAATATTACTTCTTATTCCATTTTTTAAAATTCTTCTGCTTTTAATTATCTAATCTAGCAGATCTAGCGTCCAAAAATGGTTTATACAGATTAAATGCTGAAAATTGCTAGCGTGCTTACCTTCGGGCACTTTCCCACTGCGCATCTGACTAAGTTCATCCTCGTCCATGATCATGGGCGCGCTGCCAAGGCTCCTGGCCGTGACAGAGTTGTCAATGGTGTAAACCACGACTCGTTTCGTCAGCAGATCTTCCGCGATGTCTCTGATGAAATTCAACGTCTCGATGGCGTCGCTCTTGAAGATTCGAGACTGGGGAAATTTCGGGAGGATCGACTGCTCGGACATGGCCGAGATTCTGACAACGCGAATGGGTCCGTAGCTGAATTCCTAATAGAGCGATTAATCAGAGTTTATTGGCTCGTTGGCAATTTTCTGCTATCCGATGTTACGAAATGCGAAAAACGCAAGTCGCAGATTAACGGGACATGTAGACCGCGTCAATGTGATTCAGTTGTCAACGGTGTTAATTAACAAGTAAAAGTTCAAGAAAGTAGCGTGGATGCTAGGGGATTGTGTGTCGATACTCTCGCCGCTGCACGAACGTGAATGATAATAATAGTCTGCGGCGGAATCGTTACGCTGAGTTTCAGTCAACAGCTCGTTAGCTCCGCTAATTTCAAAGTGTCTTCGCCGATAACAAGCATGTGGAAAAGATTGGAAAAAATTGGCAAAGATTGTGCAGTTTTCGCTGGACAATAACTCGATGCCAAATAACGTCGGTGCAATTCGGTTTAAGCAGCGTGGTCTTATATTCGGAACTAGTGCGTGAAATTTCTAGGGACCTAATAGTGCATTCCCCCGACTCTAACGTGAATACAAAACTCGTCGAAATCGCTAAGACGATATCGTACCTTCTCTCTTACGACGTCGTAGAGCCACCTGACGACCCTGTACCTTCCGCAATGAATAACATCCTTGTGCAAAGTGCAGTCCACGCGGCATTTCTCGACGAACGTATCGGTGGAATTATCGAACGCGAAGACATGTCCAGGTATTGCCAAAAGTATCACCAACAGGACGCAAGGAATCCTCTCGAACCACGTAAATTTCCACTCGACCCGTGGCCACTTCATGATCCCCCGCGACCGGAAATCCGGGGACCAGCGATCGAGAACACTCACACGATCCTCTTTATCTTATGCATGAATCTGCACGAACGATCCCTGTTTCCATAACGTTTAACTGCTGCAACGATGGCGGAAAAATTGGTCGAAGAAGTACACGTGAGCACTACGGCTCGTGTCTGCTGACGGAGGAAGACGAGATTAAGTCCACAAGCTCTCTGACAGTGGTTAGAAGGTGTCTTGACCATTTATATGTGGTGCATTTAGGTCGGTGGGGGTACCGGTCCACGGCTTAGATAATCCTGCACAGAGACTGGAGCTTGAATCCGCGCGGTGCAGCGTTTGAAACGGTGATGGAGGCTCTGTCTGCGCGCGCGCGCTCTCAATGAAACCGGCTATGATGTTAGACCAGGTCTAACAACAATGTCAAGAACGCGTGGCATTTGGCAAAAATGTCAAACGTGTTTCGTTATCGATGATAAAAATCGATATCTCGGAGAGAACGTGAATTAACTCGTCGATCTCTGTTCTAGTGGAACATGAATTAAAACGAAGAGTGATATCGGCGAATTTTTCGGTGATCAGGGATTAGAGAGGTTATAAACTGTCCCATAGATAATTTCGCAGATAATCACGGAAATTGGTGGATATAATTTTATTTGAATTTATTTGTTCCAGTGAACAGATTAATCCCGAACCAGTATAATAATCAGCTCTCCGGCTGATCTTATCAGCTCGATAGGTTCTGATCAACGAACACGACGTCCTGACTTGACTCGAAGATTGCACATGGTAACATACGACCCACGTGTATAGACACGATGCAAAATGAAGCAGTTAGTCGTTCCGTTTTAACGCCTCTGCCACGTGACAAGTAAGGTAACACACGATACAAAGCCAGCCTCCTTTTGAGACCGGTTTGTACCCTTGGTCGGAGGAGCAGTTCTCCTGAACGGTTTTCGGTCGAATTGCAATTAAGCACACGTACTTTAAACGGACTGGGTTAATGAGGGAATAAACTGCGCTTTAAAACTACAAAGTAGCAGCGGGTATCGCGACACCGATGACAGACAGTTGAAATAAGAGTGCCAAAAAGTGTGATTTGATGGTTCACGGAAGAAACGTAACAGCGAGGAGAAAACAGGAGGCTGCAGTGGTCACCATGATGTTTGATGATCCGCAAGGAGAGCAGAAACAGGTTTTGCCTGCTTTCTCGTTCTTTCTGAATCTTTACTTTTGGTTATCTAACTGGGCGTAATGAGTGACATAGTTTTCTTAACGATGAGTAACGTCCTCGAAAACGCGATTGATTTTACGACGCTGTTAAGCGAACAGAGCAAACGAGAATCGGGTAAACAAAAACCGGAATCCCTCGAGGTAGAAAAAGCGGGATGGTGGATTGGAAATTTAAATCTGGCTATGGCAAGGAAATTTTTTAGCGATAATACGCGATAGATACTTTGTTCGGTGCAAATACGTCGTTACCTTTTACTTTTTCCCGCGAGGCGTACGTCGCCATCTTGATTGATGCCAGCGCCGCCTAGGTCGCGGCGTCCATGTTTATTATAATTTTGCTGCGATACAGGCTTCGTATCCCTCCATATGTTTGACACAGTTACACCGCATTGTTCATTTTTCCGCATTCTGTAATTTTCTGCGACGACAGAAAGTTAGATAAGAACAGCATATTGCAAAACGGCAAAACGAACATTCGGATGTTCGTGCCACAACCCTATTTACCCTGTTCTGATCGGCACACTTCGACTTATCAACGAGACAGGGTGTACGCCGCGGACGCTATTAGTAATTATCATTTGATCGACAGAGCTTTCAAAATGTGAATTATTTAACGAAAAGGTATACCAAGTGACCGTCGATGGCCAGCGATATAGCTTACGGCAGAAATCTCGATTCTCGCGGGAAGATAGCGGGATTAAAGGAATACCCGCGTAGGTTTCGACTTCTATTTGGATTTCTCTGAACTCGGTCCAGCCTGGATGGTCCAGATTCTTTATTTTCGCGGACGCCTAGTTACTATCTCGAATAACATCTCCGGTTGCTCCACTACCCATGATCCTCATTGCTCGGTGCGCTAATAGTTTTCAAGGTTGCGTCGTTTGACGGAGGAAACGAGGTCCTGAATGCTTTTTGCCCATTGCAATCTACCAGTGGCGTTAGCAACTTTCATTGCTGTCGAGACGGCGCGAAGTGCCATTCAAAAACGACCAATGCAACAGATACATCGCAAATGCAAAATGAATAGTGGATCTCGATATCACCGTGACGTCGGTAATTTACAATTCCGCAGGAAT
>NW_016907911.1:201325-215026 GCF_001483705.2 Eufriesea mexicana | reverse complement strand
AATTATTGTAATTACACAGGAGAGGCAGCGTTTAATCCTCGTCTAGTAAGAATATGAAGATCGATGGTCTATATTACATTTAAAATCATCTAATAATACACGAAATATAAATATATAGATATTACTCCCTCTTATGGTATTGCATAAGAAAAGAACGTCGTCGATTTTGTAACAGAAAATTTTGCCATGATTATTTACTCATTTATAATTCAAACCACGTAAACCTCGCGATAGATGTAACACTGCGAGAAGGGAACGAAGGCAGAACGAAAAATCAAAGTCCGTCCAAGATGCCAAGTCCGTTTAACGTTAACGCCTCTCTCGGTAAGTAGCATTTTTTGGTACCCCCCTGTAGCAGGACCAAGAGGCCAATGGTTGGAAAGGCCTGAAGAATCCACCGAAATGTCGACCACCTTTCACTCGCGATCTCGATCAGTACCAAAAAGTACACGCAGAAGTACCTTCGCGGCTTCAGCATCGAGCCGATGAAACCGGGTACCGGTGCCCGGAAGGCGGAATCCTCGGACACGCCACGATCCACAACGTAACCTGCTTACCCTGATCATTCGTTGACCCAGTTCTCGTAACCATCGACAGGATATGAATCGATAATCTCGCTGCAACCGATTCCCAATTTAGATCCGCGTCGTCGATGGCCGGAAAGGGGACAAATGTTCGTCAACGACGAAAAAGAAAGAAGAAGTCTTCGATCGCCAGAGACCGATTGTTTGACCGGTTCAAATCGGTCCTGCCGATGATTGAGAAACGAAGGAAAAGAAATATGAAATTATAATCATTTATGGGTCACCAGGGTAAAGGGGTCGTATTTACTAATTAGCGGCCATCTTTCGAAAATCGGAGAACGAAAGGCCGATACACGGGACGTTAATTGAAGTTGAAAGTTTTCGGCCGATTAAACGCGATCGGTGCCACATGCACACGAGCATACGTGATTTTCCGTTTAGGAGTCCGAGATCATTCACACGCGGACAAATATATTAGCACGAGGCTATCGGTAAGTTAGCGGAGCGAGAATGTAAGCAAAGGGAAAAGTGCGAGGAAGTTGAGCAAAATGAGAAGATAAATAGTAATATAGGTGAACGTAGATGAAAAATAGATGTAAACAAGGTACGGGGATTATAGCGAAGATTACACATTTGGCGAGTGTAATGAAAATGTTAATGGCCGCTATGGGTGGCCATATACGTGCAATTCCAAAGAGGCTCGAAAACGGGAAGTTGTAAGGAACTTATCGAACGATAATTCCGAGGAAAAATCACGGAATAATACAAGGCTTTGGCATGTGAAAGAGATATCAAAGTTGAACCAATCGATTAAGGATAGACCGAGATAATGGCGCGAGAAAGTATCGGTAGCGAGCGTAAATCGTTTCTTCGCTTCGACATGAAAGTAATATTGCTTTTATTCCGACACGCGTATTTACGACGTGGGTAGCATCGATAACGAGTCAATTATCTGCTGGATATGTCCCGGATAGAGACGTATCTGGCATTCCGATCCTGGTTATAACATAGGTACGCGGGGCTACTTTTTCAGTGGACAAGTTTTTCTATGAACGACGCATTAACGAAGGCATAACGCGCCTTTGGAAGGAAATAATAGCGAAAAACGACGGTTTCTTGGAAATGACATAAAAATTGATGTCCAGCGAAGTGGGCTACATTTCACGGGACGGAGCGGAGATTTCGAATCAAGAAACGAGACGCGGGGAAAAAATCCGCGGGACAATAAAATTTCTAGGTTTCCTGGCGGCGTAATTTCCTGGGCCCTGCTTTGCATAATTTGCTTGGAATAATTTTATTGTCCCGATGGCTAGAAAACGCTGGCGCAGATCGTGAAAAGGAAAGAGAGAAGGTCCGTCATGTCAGGCCGTGTTTACGGTTCGCTTATCGTCCACCTTTCGTTGGCCTCTATTTAGCCAGTAGCCAGGGATAGCTGCTAGACCTAAGATGGTATGCAATTAGCCGTGCAAGGATTCGCTGGAACGCCGATCAGCGCGAGAATTGCTGGCAGATCGATTCCGGTGAAAGTATCGATCCTCGATAATTATCGACCTCTCGACAAGAAGGATAACAGCCTGGTCGATTTTCTTCCCTGCTCGCTGCCAACTGCCACGGAATTATGTCACTAGGTGAACCACGAAACATCCCCGCGAAAAAGTGCTCGTAAACGCGGAGAAACTGATCGGTCTTCCCCGTCCATGGCGACACGTGTGGACGCGCGAAATTTTCATGGCCTGAATACCTTGATTTTCGATAAAAACCAAACCGTTATAAAATTCTGAGGATTATTTAAAAGCCACCAATCACGTTCTCATCGGATCGTAATTATCCGAGCGGATAAGCGATGGTTATGCCTCTATCTCGTCTTGTTCACCGGGTCACGGTAAACAGGGGTTGGAACGGTCGCGGAACTGATTCCTGCCTGTACGAGTATTTTCTAAACAAGGTTAAAAAAAACTGTTTTAATTATTATCTCGCGAATGGTTCAAAAACTATTGCTACCACGTTTTCTGTTTGTAGCTGTTCTAGAAAGTATGATGGTTCCTCCTCATCGTTTTGGTAACAGGAAACGAATTTATTATAGCCTTCAGCGATTAATTGACCATTTTCTACGTCGAGAAAACAAACCCAAAATTATTTTACGGTATGAATTATCGTCGAACAATGGAATTAGAATTTTTATTGGGATATTTAATAATTAGATAATTATTAATTTTACGAAACGCGAGGAAAAACAATAAGGTCGTAAAAATATCAAATAAATCGAAATAGGATAAGTGTAAAAGTACGCGTAGACATGACTATTACACGGTATTTTTATTGCGATATTTGATAATTCAATTATTATTAATTTTGCGAAACGTGGCGAAATACAATGAACTCGTAAAACTATCAGATAAATCGAAATAGGACAATTGTAGAAATATGCGTGGACATGCCTATTACACAGATAGCATATCCGTTAGGAATACAGGACAGAAATGAGATAAATACAAAAATCGTGCTTCGAACGTTGCTAGAAGCGTAGCTGAAACGAATCTCTTCGTCGAATTTTCTATAAAACCTCTAAAAATAACTGTTCCGTGAAACCGTTTCGAGAAATGGAAGCGGTATCGTCGGAATTTTCAACTCCCGATAAGGAACCCGAATGGAAAATCGCGTAAGTGGCTAGTGTCGTCTTCGGAACCAGCGATAATTTCACCGGTGTAAATTAACAGCCACTAGCGACGCGATCGGCGCAAATACACGTTCATAATCACGCGTAATGAAGCACAGTAGGATTCCAGCGTGCGCTTTCGTCGTGCCTTTCGTTTTCGGTTTCATTTGAACGTTCCAACATCGTTGAACAACTGGGCCACAGTGTGAACAGACAGTTCGCCACGAGCTGCCTGCCAGGCAAACAGCGATCGAGTGTCGATACGTGCGGAGCTAATCGAAGCTAGTAAAACGTTCGCTTCGAAATCTCAAACAACTGCACTTGACCTAACTGACATCCAGTGTCGCTAACGACCTCGTTTCGTCTCGGCAAACTGCAGTACGAAACGTACGACTCGAACGATGCGACGAACGTGCTCCTTCTGGCCGAACAGTGGCAGCAGTATCTCCGATGAAACATCCTTTACGAGATACCTTATCCAGGTAACACGCGAGACTTAAAGTTATTACGGTATCTAGCCATCATCTTGGCACTTCTTTATCTACATCTACAGGGGCGACGTGACTTTTCGCGGGGCCAGGGTTCCAAAAATTCTGCGGAGCCAGGATTCTAAAATTTTTCCGAGCCAGGGTTCCAAAATTTTGCGAAGAGAGGGTTCCAAAAATTTCGCGGAGCCAGGGTTCCAAAATTCTGCGGAGCCAGGGTTCCAAAATTTTACAGAGCCAGGGTTCCAAGAATTTCGTGGAGCCAGGGATCCAAGAATTTCGCGGAGCCAGGGTTCCAAAATTTTACGGAGCCAGGGTTCCAAAATTTTACGAAGCCAGGGTTCCAAAAATTTCGCGAAGCCAGGGTTCCAAAATTTTGTGGAGCCAGGGTTCCAAGAATTTCGCGAAGCCAGGGTTCCAAAATGTTACGGAGCCAAGGTTCCAAGAATTTCGCGGAGCCAGGGTTCCAAAATTTTGCGAAGCCAGAATACACGTTTAACCCTTTGCACTCTCTAGAGGAGTCCTTCAGTCGCCATTTGATAAAATTTCGAAGCTTGATATTAATTTATATATAAAATTAAAAATAATGCAACAGCGTGCGAGATACCGAAATTAAATAATTCTACGTGTTAATTGTTATACGATTTCTTATTTACTGCTCAACGAATATCATCAACCTTATAGCAGAAAATTTTTCAACTCGTATCCTTCTTCAGCCAAAAAATCGTCGAGCGCAAAGGGTAAAATCCGATATGGTATCGGTAAACGACATGTTACCATCATTCTCTGAAATGTTAATCAAAATCGGTGTTTTCTAATTGGGTGATTCCTTAACACCTAAGCAGTCGTATCAACCTTTAATGTCAACGTTTAGAACACGCTGCAACGAAATATTTCAATGCAAAGATGGAAGAGAAAATCTTGCATTCGTGTCAGTGTACAGCAAGCTGTACCATATCCGATTAATCCATAATCGATTAATGGATTATGCGATTGTATTTTCTACATATACCTGAATATTCAATCTACTATACAGGGGTCCTGCAAAATGTCTGATGAGTTTTCGTAGACCGTGGGGCCGGGTTCCGGTGAACGAGCTGAACCTGTCTCGCGCCGGCCCTGTATATCTAGGATACTATATCTATACTATGTATATACTATGTAGGATACTATTTTTGGAAAAAGAAATTATAAACCGATCGATGGCCTATGCGTGACATTTTCTAGAAGCAAATGGAAAAAGTTACCGTTATGAAAGGCTACTTTGGAAGGGTAGCAAAGCTAAGAAGGAGAGTGCAAGTCCTTCGGGTCACTAATTTAGTTGAAGCTTTGCAGGGTTGTAGATTTAGGCACCCAGTGAAAGAAAATATAACATTATAAGGGCAACTACTCGATAGTTTTCGAGATATTTATG
This sequence comes from Eufriesea mexicana, assembly GCF_001483705.2. NCBI lineage: Eukaryota > Metazoa > Arthropoda > Insecta > Hymenoptera > Apidae > Eufriesea > Eufriesea mexicana. Next base: position 209,947 of record NW_016907911.1, on the reverse strand, counting down.
ATTAAATCTATGACCCGAAGGACTTGCACTCCCCTCATAAGTTGCGTAGTCTTTACAGGAAGGTGAAACGCGGGTCACAAAAATCCTAATCGTCGCGAATCCGGAAAATGGCGTGCTTCTTATGGCAGCAAATCGGTAATGGGCTGAACCGTATCAGCCAATTAGCGATTGACAAAAGCCCGACATGGAGCTTTGCGAAAAACATAAAAACAGGACCCTCTGCAACACAGGCAGAGTCCTTAGCGAAGAAGCGTTGAAGAATCCTCGTAGAAACAGACTGTAACCGGCATGGACGTGAGTAGTTCAATGTTGAAGAGAGTCGAATTAGAGAGATTGTATTTCCGTGTGTTATAATTACGTTATTTCGGTGTTCTTTTCCCGCGTTAAATTAATTTCCCGAGTTTAATGTTCCTATTATTCTTTCTTATTGTAGTCAAAACTAAGCAGTATAGTATACTCTACATCCTAGCCATGTGGAGGCGATCCCCTCTCCTGCGTTTTGTCTTTTATCTCCTATTTTCTGGACACGTCCTGTGACTTGTGTAGCCCTAAACAGGCCAGTTCTAACCTTTCGTCCGTTCAATAAAGATCTATACAGTTCTTCCAGCGTTTCCACTGACTACTATTCCTTTGCGTTATAACCCCTTTAACATTTCCATATTTTATTTGCGAAAGAATCGAGATAAACGATGTCATTCTGTCTCCGAGTGGAATGAAATGTAACAATGTCTCCTTTAACTGCTACTCGATCGTCGTTCATCGATCAAGCGTATCAGTGAATCAGTCTGGAAATCATAAGCCTCATAAATAATCGTTCGCGAATAAAACACTGACAAGGTGCGTATTAATCAATGTCTAGAAAAATAAAAAATGGCGCTGGTATTCGGGGTCGACGATTATATGGGCTGGTCGTTACGCGATTTCACGGAACGCGTGAATTTTCAATGGACACTGCCACTGCCCGAGCCGGATCGACATTTAGAAAGTTCCCCGGTTAATTGTAATACAGCCAGAAACTTGTAATCGGTAATAACCTTGTTAATAAGACAATTTCTAAGAAGGCGAAGTCCGCGTCCAGGTTTGTACCCGCGTGTAAACAGAAACAGGCTCTGTCGCTCACTGGCTGGAGCACTAAACGATTTTAATTTATACAAATTTATCTGTACCGCGCAATTTTTCATTCGATAATTCCTACCCCGAGCTCAGATATGGATTCTAATTACACGGTCTTTCCTCGAGTATTTTTATTATCCTCGCGAAGAGAGTAGCCAGGAAGTAACACTTGTCGAATAAGGCAGCACATATCAAACACACCTGTCATTTACTCAAATAAAGCGAAACAAAATCGACAGATGCTCCTCTAAATTCGAAACTACTCTTAAGAGAGCATAGTAACCCCATCTAGTGGAGGGTTGAAGAAGCTGAACCTAAAAATTCCTACCCTTTGATATCTCCGCTTCTAAAAACTTACCAACCATCGCACCACGAATACCAAAACACACTCCACACGACCTAACCTATAAGAATACCACTACCCGTACTACCCTAGCAATCCTTACCCTAACAAAATTTCTCGTCGAGGATAAAATTCGAAATTCGAAATTCGAAATTCGAAATTGGAGGTCACGGTGCTCCCATCTATTGGCGGGAGAGAGAAACTGCGAGCGATGGGCGGTGGTTGCGCAGGCGTGCATGTTATCGATAGGAAGACAATAGGGGTGAGAAGCGAAGCCGCAGAGGAACGGATCGAAAGGTCGCGCGGGGCAAGGCGTCGAGGCTTGGTCGAGACGCTATCGCGTCGAACGCTGGGATCGTTCAGTTGCCGGCGCGAGACGCGATATCGCTGGCGTGTGAGCGTCCTCTCGCGAGGACCAAGCCGAGAGGAATCATCCCTGGCTGACAGGAGCGAGCACTCGACGAGTCTGCCGCAGCCTCTGCGAAACCGGTAGGGCCGCGTGGTGGGGTGCGTGGTCACGGAAGAGTCGGAGACGAGCAGGTGAGAATCGTGGGTAGGAGAAGGATCGAGTTTCAGGAGCACAAAGGACTCGCAAGATGTCGACGGGCAAGGAGAACGGCTCGCTGGCCGAGGAGCGAAGAATCGACATCGAGAAGCCATATTGGGATCAGAGCACGTTTAAGGGTAGGGCGATGCACTTCCTCTCGGTCACGAATCCTTGGAATCTATTCGTTGGCAGCAAGCGGCTGGAACATGCCCGAGACGTGGTCACGAAGTACAGGTAGTTAATATTTACGACGTCGGTGAAACGCTGGTAAGCGTGACATTATTGTCGTACATCGCGGTGTATGCTAAGAGTGACTGTTTACGTGTCATTGGCCTAACGACTGTGCGTGTATGTCGATGTAGAAAGGGGGATAGCCTGGCGCAATTGAAGGTCACGGAAGAAGAGCTGTGGGAATGCAAATATCTTTACGACAGCGCATTCCATCCGGACACGGGAGAGAAGATGCTGGTGATAGGTCGCATGAGCGCACAAGTCCCGATGAACATGATGATCACCGGCTGTATGTTGACGTTTTACAAGTGCGTACTGCTGACGTTAATCCACGGAAGATAAATTGGATCAAGGAAACGGGCACGCTTTATCGCCAGGCGACACTGAACCGCGGCTGATAAACGCGGTTTAGACCTTTCACCCCGTGTAATTTCGAATCAGTTGCGAAACCTAATCGCGATGCCTAGCGGCAGTCACGTTTCCGCTCGAATTGGTAAAAGCGAGAGCGAGAAATCGATCGGTATGCCGAGTAGAATTCAATTATCTCTCCGATAGTAGCTAGACATAACAGATGTACGTCGGCAACGTGGCGACACGTGAAGCACGATAACGAGTAGAACGCGAATTTTCGGACCATCTTCGAACTCGTTGAAATGTATTTTCTTTGTATTCCCATAGAACAACGGCGAACGTGATAACGTGGCAATGGATAAATCAATCGTTCAACGCGATCGTCAACTACACGAATCGTAGCGGTTCCAGTCCGATTCCCATGAGCACGATTTTCCAAAGTTACGTAATTGCGACTGGGGGTGCTGTGGTGACAGCACTCGGCTTGAATCGGCTCTTCTTTTTTTTCCGAAGTGCTCCACCCTTGGTAGGTCGATTAGTCCCGTTCGCAGCTGTAGCAGCTGCCAACTGCGTGAACATCCCCTTCATGAGGATGTCCGAGCTGCAGAACGGTATAGAACTGCAGACCGAAGACGGGGCGAAAGTTGGCAATAGCAAGCGTGCAGCTAGAAAGGCTATCGCTGCAGTGACTCTGTCTCGTATTCTTATGGCTTCGCCGAGCATGAGTAAGCATTGGAATTTGTTCCAACTGTCTTTGTTCGTTCGATTTCGAAATAACTCGATGAACGGTACTCGTAGCGAGACAATGCTGACGAATTTCGTGTCTGTTTCAGTACTCGCGCCCATAGTGATGAACTTCATAGACAGACGACAACTGCTGCGTAATGCGAAATGGACGGTAGTGCCTCTTCAAGTTCTACTCTGCGGTGTTTGCTTAACATTCGCCACTCCGCTCTGTTGCGCTCTGTTCGTGCAACGAGTACCAATTTCGGTGACCGAGCTGGAGCCAGAAGTACAGGAGCAAGTACTCTCTAAAGATGCTAGTCTTCGAACAGTGTACTATAACAAAGGTCTTTGAACAAATCGCTAGTTGAAATGCTGTCTAAGGAAACGTACGCAATTGAAACAGATCTGGAGTAAAACAAGTTCCGAGTGTGATATTTCTACAGATAACTTCGTTAATGACTCAAAGACGGTTCTATTAGAATCGAAGGACAGATACAAGCACGTTACACAGTTCTACTTACAGATATTACTATTTGTTACAACCACCGAAAGCCACCGAAGACAAGCAACGAAGACAATAAATTAATATAATAAAGTAACATTTATTGGATACAATTTACTCTTCGATTAAATTCAGTTTCTTTATATTTAATTCATATTTCTCCATCTTAAATGCGTGCTTTGTTTCTGCATTGATCACCGCAGATTTTACTGGTTTCAGTTTCCGACCAGATCGACCCGTTTTCCTCTGCCATAAACCGCTCCTCGGTCGATTTCCTAGCTCCCTGTTCTTCTGCGCGCTACCAATAGGTGTCGAACCATGCTCGATGTTCGATAATCTACCGACAGTCGCCATACAGCTCGCGTGTATACTGAATTCCTTTTTACTTGGCATTTTAACGATCACACGATCGTCGCTATCGTTCCTCAGTATTATGCCACATGTCCCAGCAGAGTGAATAAGAAAACCTCCCAGACCTGGATACTTTTCTACGCAATGGACTATCGTTCCTCTGGGTAATGCGCCTAATGGATAAGCGTCGCCCTCAGCAGCTCTCACGGTATTTGGAGGAATGCCTCGATGGGTGCGAATTATATCTCCAGCTTTCATATTTTCCGTAGCCAGAATGTAATACAATTCATCGCCAGATCCGACCAGAGCTATGTTAGCTGTCCTACAGCCATCTTTTAATATGTGTAGAACTTTGCTTTCCTTCGGAGGCACGTTAATATCGGTAGGCCCATCTCTGGTCCATTTAATCCAGTGATATTTATGCTTGATACCTCCGCCGATACCCTTTGCTACCAGTCTTCCTGTTTATTGATAAGTATCATTACGTACAAAGAATTTTATGTTAACTGCGTTATACGCTAATTGAAATTCCCGCCCTAGCAGGAAATTTCTTTACCGACCGTAGGCTTTACTGTCGACGGAGAATCAATACGTATCTCGCAAGTGCACACGCCGAAAACTAATATACCACATTCGGTTATTCGATCAAGAACGATATCATCCGATTACACGTTTTAAGAAAATAGAGCATGGGTGAGAATAAGTTATTTGAATTTAAATAAAACACGCACCTGTAACTGGATCTCTGCCTCCTAAATTCGTAACCTGTAAAGGCTCAACCGTGTACTCGTCTTTGAAGTGAACAATTCTCCGGAAGCTCTTCCCTTTAACTCCAGGTTTCGGGACTTTTACAAGATTCCATTGACATCTCTTTTGCTGTAGCTGACACGACACCGGGGTAGCTTTGTAACAAACTTCAGCGAAGCGTTTTGTGAAAACACGACTAATCAACGACATGGCGGCCATTCCGATAAAGTGGCGACGACAGCGCCATCAACTCGCCTCGAGAACTCGTTTGAATCAAGCGGTCGACGCCAGATGTCACCAGGAATACTGCCAACGAATCTCGATTCGTAATTGACAGTTCGAGCGCGATAACGTTCCGTTTCGTTTCAGTTTTGAATTTTACATTTACATCGGTCATGTCGAGTCGGTACGGTCCACAGTGTTCGGGAGTGTTCGGAATGTTGAAGCTACGCAATAGATACGATAATCGTTGATTCAAATGCCATAGTTGGTGATCGATTCGTGTACGTAAGGAAAATAACCTTCGGAAAACGTGTTCGGAATAAATCGCGACGCAATCGACGATCGCCCACGGAATAGAGAGCTGTTAACAAACATCGGACGATGAAAAATAGGGCGTGTCGGATTCATCAGGTACGTTACCGGGGCCATTATATTTATACGAAAGATAAAACACCGTTATTGGAAATCAATAAATGATTTTCCGTGCTGACGAGCAATGCATCGTCGTTTCATGCTAAATTTTCACCGGTGCATAAATATAAAATGCATTATCGTCGGTGCACGTTAAATCTCTCCCGTACACGGGAAAAAGTGCGAGTGGCGAGCCGTTAAATAACGATACGCGTATAAAACGCGGGAACAACGCGAGCGCGCCCTCGCGGCCCCCCCTGTAGCTGCGATACATCGAAAACAGGCGATCGTAACCTTTTTAAAAAATCGCAACGCCATTTACACGATGCGAGTCCACGGGACTGGGACGATCGAACGGGAAACTATGTCGAAACACGCGTAATCGCGTCTGAATAATTCTCCGGTTTAATCGTACCTCGTTTGGCGGGCTTTTTGAAATAATAATAGCGAGTAAACGGTCGTGTAACGACCGTACGGAATAGCTTGCGACTGGAAGAAGGTCGCGTTGCTCAAAGGAGCAAGAACGCGCGAGTACGCGAGCCCTCGTGACGAGGGACAGAAGAGGGTAGGTGCGACGAAGACGGAGGCGAGAGGGCGGTAGGGTAAAGGGGCGAGAGGGGCGGGAACGCTTAATTGGCCTGGGGTAATTATTTTATTAAGTGAGAAGATGGCGGATGGAATGCTAAGAGAGAGCATGCTGGTGCGGTCTGGCGGGTAGGCTGTCGGTGGCGGGCCGGGGGTGGGGTGGGGGTGCGCGAGGGTGGAGCGAGCAGTGGCGGCGGCAGGTGACGGTGTGGAGAGCGTTTAAAATACCTACGTACCACGAACGTGAATACCGCGGAGCCAGTTCTCCGTGTATATGCGAACGCGGCCGCAACTTTCCGGCGTGTACGTGTCTCTGTTCTCGTGCACGCGTGATTCTCCTCTCATCGTCGCGTATATATACGTTCATGCGCGCTTCCACCTAGCGTGCATCGAGTACGAAAGGGATGGAAAAGCCGCGGGAAGGGTCTTCCTCGGCTGGAAAGAGACGGAGAAGGAGGAAACGTTGGTTGAAAGGGGGATAGAAAGAGAGATAGATTGAGAGCGAGCGAGAAAAGGAGAACGAGGCGACGGGAGGGAACGGTGCTCTCTCAGCTTGCGCGCGCGTTCAACGTTTCTCTGTTGGTTGCGAAGGAGGAACATCTATTACCCGGTACATGGGCCAGCGGGGGAGGGGTGGAATCGTCGAGGGAGGGGTGCGGGCAAGAGTAGTCGAGCGGCAAATTGTCCGCCATCTTACCCACCTTATACCTTATCTCACACCCTCACCGTAACCACCCTTATCCCCCTTCCTCCGTGGTCTCCTCCTCCAGCCGGTTCTTCTCATCCTACACACCGTTCTCCCTCCCTCCCAGCCCCGCAACCTCCATCTTCCAGCTCGCTTTCTCTCGGCGTACCCCGCGCCGCGCTGCCGCCTCGAAAGCTTTAGATTACCTACCCCTTATAAGCGCTCGTGTTGCCCATTTATTACCACGACTCTCGCGACTACTACGAGACCGAGACCACCACCACCACCTCCTTCCTCCGTTCCTTTTTCCTTTCTTCTCTCTCCACCACCCCCCGACTTCTACCTTCCTTCGTCATTCGCGCCTCCACCCACCCACCCATTTCCCTTCCAGCTCGCTGCTTCTTCCTTTATTTCTTCCTTTCTTACGTCACGCCACGGTTCTCGTTACACTTAACGTTGCAAACTTGTCGCCGGTTATACGCGTACCATACCGGCAGCAAGTCGAATAACGCGATTAGTCGAATTTCCGGCAAACGGTTCGCGCGACCACGCTTCGCGCTCCTGGATACGCGTCAGGCATATTTAAACTCCAAATCCGGATTTCTCGGAGAATCTTCCTCCTCTCGTCTTCTTCCCTCTTCCCTTTCCTTTTTTCTTTTATTTATTTCTTTCTTTTTTTTCCCCTTTCTCGTGTTCGGCCGCGGAACGTCGCGTCGCGGGCACTGCGACGTTCAAAGCGTCCAGTCTCCCTTTCGTTAAATGGAAGACGAAAGTTTATCAGGCGGACGGGAGATAGCCTCGCCGCTGGTACACACCGGCGAAGACGCTTCTCGATATTAGTCACGCGAGGAAAGTTTCGGGGGGTGGTGAAAAAAAGCCCGGAGGAGAGTTGCGAGAAAAACAAGGAAGGGTGGAAGGAGAACGATGGTCTCGGTCGATGAAACGTTTCCGCAGGGACGAGTTGCGGATGAACTGCGCGTCGTCGGGAAAGAAAAAGGGCTGGTCGGGGTGAACGGCGGAGCGAGAAGGAGGAAGCGTGGAAACGCGAAAGGTAGGAGAGGAGTAAAACGTCGGAGAAAAAGGAGGAAAAAGTAAAAAGAAAATGGGGGGACGGGACGGGGGAGGGGGTTGGAGAAGCGCGACGCGGAGATGGCATTTCGCGTCGTAAAGTTTCGCTGGCGACCGCGGAAGAGAGACGAGAAGACGAAAGAACAGAGAGAAGACCCCCGATGAAGAGAGAAGCACCGTTGACGGTTAGTTGCCTCGGACTTGTTCTCGTTCGTTTCCTCTGGATTCGCGGAGCCTGAGAAGAGCCGTCGCTCCGTAGGATCGAGAGGCGAGCCAGCGGCAGAGAGAATAGAGTTTGATCGAAGGGGATGAGTAAAGAGAATCGTGAACGAGGGAAGAAGAGAACGCGGAGAATCGGAGGGAGACGCGCGGAGGGTGGATAGAGCGAGGGCCGAAGGGTGAGTCGCGAGCATGATAGCGGCAGACGATGGTGGCACGAACTGGCGAAAGAAAGACGGAAAGAGGGAGAGAGAGGAGCGGTAGGATGAGAGGATTGCCACGAGGAGGTGAGGAGTCAGGAGGATGCGGTCGAAGGAGGGTGCAAATAATAACAATAATCATATTTCCCGGCAACATGGCCGCTGAAAGAGGGTGGCCGCGCAGCCTGGGCCGCGTAGGAGGGAAACGAGGTAGGGGTGAGGCAGCCAGGCAGCCAGGGAGGGTTATCATAATATTACAAACCACCGCCGCAGGGATGTATCTATACAACCCCTCGCCCTCGCCGTCGTTCACCGTCCCTC
>NW_016907911.1:149681-201307 GCF_001483705.2 Eufriesea mexicana | reverse complement strand
TCTTTCCCTCTCGCTCGTCCTCCTACCTCTGTCCTGTTCTCGCGCGCGTATCTTGCCGATCCTCATCCTCCCGGATCCGCTCTGTTCCACTCGGCCTCACGGTGAGGATTCGCGCATATACACGGGCTAGCTAAGTCCTTGTGCGCGCGATTCGCGCGAATCGTCGTATCCGGCAATTGTCGCGTTATACACCCTCACACCCCTTTTCGCTGCACCAGCTCGTTCTCCACACCCCACATCTCTCGGGCTGCGTCGTTCTCTGAATACGATCCCGTAGAAAATGTACATCCGCGACATGATCAGGCTTTAGTTTCCACGCCCAGCGGTGGCTCTCGTTCGCCGGAGATATTCGCTTGACGAAACACGTCCGCAGCCCCCGTTCGCAACTTCCATCGTCGTCTCCACCACCTATTCCACCCCGCGTCCCTATAGGACGCGCCGCGCGGACACGTTCGAGAAAAATAATTACCTATAAATCCACAGCGACGAATTCCACGCTTTTCACCGGTTCCGCGCGTAGCTTACGCTTTTTGTCCGTCGCGCCAGCCATTGTCTGCCATTCCCAACGTAGCCTTCCAGCGTGCTCGATTGTCTTTGATCGGGGAACCGAGCAAGACATTTTTTCCGCATCCGCGGGATAAATTTTACCACCTTTTCCTTCCATTATTTCCCCTCTTCTTCTCTCTCTCCCGTTCCCATGACGTGGAATTCGCCTACGTTTCACCCCCTACCACCCGTCTTTTTTTTAAATCGCTCGTTCGTAATCGGGGAACAGTAGATTTGCAGACGTAATGGGACGCTTAATCCTCGATCCGTCGGTCTGTCAGTGAAGCCTGAGGTTGTTCGCTGAGAAAAATATCGCAGGAGGCGAGAAGCTGCGGCAGACAGTCTGTCTGCGGAAGACCCGGTCGAGTTAATTTCATCCAGATGTTCAAGAGCCTTCGAACGGTTCGTTGACTTTTCCGCGCGAAGCATCGGCATCGTCGGCCCTTCTAATGGCCTCCTGGATGTCCTTGTCGACGAAGCCGAGACGATACGCCACGAACGGAACGGAACGGAACGGGTCGGGCCCGTGCTCCGTGTCGGATTATTTTCCTCGTCGCGAGCTGCGCCAGCCGGATGCGGAGGGACTTCCGAGCGGAAAACTAGGTGTTACGAAGTAATTTCGCTCGGCACGCCGGCGGGGTCGGCGCGATACGCGCGCTCATTCAGCGATAATTATGTCATTTACCGACTACGCCGCCGCTCGACTGCGCCGCGTTACGGAAATTACGAGTCTCGCGTGCGGCAATATTATTCTAATTATGGAGGCTGCCGTTTCAAATTGCGAAAGTAACGCTCTATTTATGCCGCCATCGTGGCGCGCGTCGCCCCGAGATGGAAACACGTAAATCGGCCGAATAGTCGCGCGGAATTTCGAGCGGAAGCTTGAAATTAATCGCCGATTCAAAGCGAGTCGATCCGAAATTTCTTCGAAAAATCTCGAAACACCCGACGTGGATCTAAATTGCTGGAAATTACGAGTCTAGTCTATCTAGGTAGATAATTAATCTGCGAGAGCTGGCGCGTTAGGCGTCCACTCGAGCCTATCCGATTATCGAATGCATTAAAGTCGACGCATCTAGCTCCGGCGTCGCTTAACTTGGCGTTAAGAAGATTAAGGGGCTGTCTCCGGTGGAAGGTGTCGGCGTCCAAGCGCGGTGAAAGCCGAATCGGAGTCGTACACACGTAAAATTGGTAAAAGCCGTCTGGCTGGCTGCGGAGGATCTCGCGACCCATCGAAGACGACAAACGACGGCGATGGAAAAAGAGGGCCGACCGGTATATAGATAGCTCCTTCCGGAGCGGCAGCACCGCGAGCACGTCGGTCTCTCCAGGAAGGGGTGGTGTCGCGAACGGGGGGTGGTAGGTCGAGACCGAGGATCGGCCCCCCGGGTAAGAGTGGCGAGATCGGAGGCGGCGTGAAGGGGGAAAGGAAGCACTTAAAGAATTATCCGAACTCGCAGGAGGGATGGGATTCCTCGCAAGCACGTGCAGCCTTTCCCAGGCCAACACCTAATACCTACTAATACCGTGCCGTGTATCTATCTACCCTTTTACCGCTCTGACGCGAGTCCTACGAGGCCAGGACTACGGAAAGAGTAAGTAGGGTCGTGTTTATAAGTGGATACCTACGTAGTGGCGGGCTGCGGAGCACCCCCGACGACCGAAAGGTCGACCCGGATCTCCGAATCCCGGACCGTTCGAGATCCAGGCCCACGAGATACACCTTCTCGTGGGAGCATAGGCTGGTGACCGATAAAAAATACTTTTCGATGTCTTTGGCTTCCTCCTTGGCCCCGGTGGTCAACCCGTGCACCCTCTGCAAAGTCTCCCGTGTATATATATATACCCCCTGTCCCGGATCGCTCGACGAGCAGGCTAGTCCTCTTCTCCCAAGTCCGTTCATCTGTTATGCAGATTAAATCCTCCAGCTGTCCGCTCCTTTCATTTGTCAAACGTTATTCCGATTCCTTTGCATCTCGTCGCCGAGGGTTCCGAGAACCGTCTACTAATTTCCCAATTTTTCTCGATCGAGTCCCGAAGCAGGGGGCGGGGGTGGTGGTAAACAGGAGTTAAGCTACGTAACACGTGTCGCCGTAGAGTCGTAGAATAAATCCCTGCGGCTGGTGCTCAGTGGCAGACCACTGGTCTAGTAGCAGGCCCGTCGAAATTCGTCGGCCGGCTAATTGTCTGGCTTTTTCCCGCCGCTGCGAGATCTCGCGGCGAGTTTTTCGACGGACGTGGTCGTCTCGGAGAGGGACAAGCGAGCAGAGGGACGAGCGTCGAGCGGCGCACGTGTTGCCAACGCATTCTCCGACAAATTGACTTCAGACCTCGACGCGGTCCGCGGTCGTCCCTCTCTGCCCTCCTGTCTCTTCGCCGTGGCTCGACGACGTCGTGGTACCCTCTGAAAACGATCCTCTCTTCTCCCGACTCGACCCACACCGCTCTGGTCCGTGCTCACGACGACGCCTTTATTATTAGCCGCGGCGAAGCTAGTTAACCGAGTTAGTTAAGTGAGAATTATTATTTAGCTCTCCCGCCCCGACACCCCGGCCTCCCTCGTGCCACTCCCTACCGCGCTCTGTCCCCACATCCTCGACGCCGTCGTCGTCGTCGTCGTCGTCGTCGTCTTCATCCTCCTCCTCCTGGGCTGAATGGAAAGGCGAGCCCGTCGAGAGCGGTGTCAAGCTGAATGCCGCGTAGTGGAAACACGTATATACCAGCGAACCGCGTCCCACTCATCGTCGCGGTTGTCGTCGCCGCTTCGTCTTCTCCACTCGCCGTCTTATTTGTCCAGGAGGACCGAGGTGTCGAGCACTTTACGATTTCCGACTACTTTTCCATGCCGTTTCTTTCGTTCAGCGTCTACCCGCCGCGCTCGCTCGTAGAATCAGCTGCTCCTTTACCGTAGTCGTAGCACGCGGCGAATATTTAGGGGTATTTACAGCTAGAACCACCGCGGAGGTTAGAGGAGGGAGGCTAGGGCGCGTGTTGGTTTTAGTAGCATGTTCGGGGATTAATGGCGTGGCAATGAACGTGCTTGAGCTCGCGAGGCGAATTTTAATTGCGCGGGTAAACCGTGAGACAACTGGGAAATATCGTGCACATCTGTTGGTAAGTCACTAGACATTTACTAGTTTGGAATAAAATGCCTGCGCCGGGTGGGAATATAAATAATTAACATCGTCTAGCCATCCACCGGTGTATATTATTTCTTCCAGCATCCTACCGCGACCACCGACCTATTCCGTTTCACCTACCGTCTTACTTTTCCGTCGTCCAACGCCATTCACACGCAATTAAGTGCCCTCCCTCGAATCGCGTCATCCCCCAGTGCATCTACTTACCAGATCAGCTGAGAGTTTCTCACAGTTCACTAGCCTCCCTTTTTATCTATGCCGTTCCCGACCTTTCCTCCCGATCCGCCTTCCCCGCAAACGATCTCGACCGCTTCTCGTGGATCCGGCGATCCAGCGGGAATAACAGGCGGCTGGAATGAAAAATCGAATGGAAGAAAGCTGTAAAACCAGCGGATCCCTCGCGATCGTTCGCTATCCTCTAAACGCCGGGTCGCTCGTAACTCTTAAATCGAACGTAACACGCTTTCAATGACTCGAGCTTGCCGGTACCCCTCTATCCTGAATCGCTAGGATCCTGACCAGTCACGGTTCATCGAGGATCACCCGCCACTTTAGGAGTATACGCGGATAAGTCGGCTCCGGGGAATCCGGCAGGATCCTATCCTGAAACCGATGGACCGGTCGCGGGGGTGGCGGCGGGGGCGGGAAACGGAGGACAGAGGGAGCGGAAATCGAGGCGGAAGCAGTCGATGCTCTTATCTGTCTACGGAACGTCGTAACGATTACCCGGTCGGTCCGTGTATAGCTACACGATGGAGGGTCTCCTTCTGCTCGAGTTCTCGGGTCCAGGGGTCAGGATACGTTCGCCAGTTTAGAGATATTTTGCGCCGGCGGTAGAACCGTTCCCCGACGGGATGGGACTGCCTCTTAATTAGCTCTTAAGCGAAAGGCAATTTGTACGCGGATATAAGCCGAAGTACAAACTTCTCTGGTAGCGGTGTCTTAAGCGTTTACGTAAAGTTTGAATCGCGACCGTAGCAGCCGGCCGAAGAAAGATCGTTACCGCGGAGAATCCGTGACCTCTCGGTTCAGTTGCTCCCGAGTCGCGATAGCCTTTGTTCCCTCGAATGTTTGGAAGAAACCGTGGCGAATCCGCGCCCGTAATTCAGAGGTCTCACAGACGAGTGCGAAGATGGCTGCTAACGAGTATCGGTTATACGCCGATGGACGCCGAAAAGAGGGATTTTTCTTCGCCCCGTACGAAGGGCAGCTTGATATTTTCCAAAGAACGCGTTCGGACGCGCCGGATTCACGGCGATCGATTTAAAATGAAAAAAAAGGGAAAAAAAATAGGAGGAAAGGGGGAAAAAAGAGGAACGAGGAACCCGACGGAAAATCCGCGAGATACAGCGGCGAATAAAATCGGACGAGCGAAAAGCGAACGGATAAATTACCGGGCGAGATTGCGTGGAATGAAAACAGGCAATAAAGATATCGGGCCCGGTGAAAAGGGGATGATACACTCGGAGCGGCGCGACGGGGGTTGCGTCGGGCTGGAATCGAGCGCGGCGGGGAAAGGAATTTTCGCATTCATACGAAACGTCGTTGTGATAAAAAAATTCGTGCTCTGGGTAGGTTCTCGCCGGGCGCGATGATGCGAATAGAGGCGAGCCCGTAGAGCGAGCCTCATATCGTATTAATAGGCAATCCGGACAGCAGAGGGGTGTCATAAACTCAAACCCCTAATACTCGCCTAAACTACCTCGGTTAAATAATGGAATCCCTATTCCCACCCGCTCGCCGCCGCCTCCTCTGCCTCCGCAATTTCTCTCTCTCCGCCGCTATTCCCTCGTTCCTCACCTACTACAGAAACTACCGGGGGCTTTGTACTTCTCGTTGCGGCTTCCGCCGCGGCGACGAGAATATCCGTGCGCCACCGAGATATCGTGTAGCGCCGCGACGATCATCGTCGCGCAAATTAGTTGCCAATGCGCGATTATTCGCGACCGACACGCCTGGATTCCGATCGTCTTCCTTAGTTAGGATGCTCCGCAGTCGAATATCCTCCATTGTATACCTGTGTCACGGGAATCGCTCGTTTCTCACTCGCATTCTCACCCTCCTGTTCTATTATACTTTATTCCTCGACTTCGCGTCACTCTCTTCCCTCGTGTTGGTTACGAAGGTGTTCAACGAGACTCCGTGTGGTTTAGGGTATTCGGGGTGATGGCAGAGTCTCGATCGAGTAGACTAATAACCCTCGTAAACGAGCACGGGGCCATTTAATCTAGCACGGATAGCGGCGCAGCTTGACGACGAGCCTGAATACGAGAAACGTGAGGCAGGCCGCGGAGGCGAGAATACGCCCTAAATTTGGCAGGCAATGGGCCCCGAAATTCCAGAACGCGACACGGTCCGCGGCAAATGATCCGGCGTATTTCCCCGAAAAGTTGGCCAACAGATGCGACGACGATGAACGCGTGGAGTACCTTTTACTACGCCAATGGAAACACCCGGAGGAGCCACAATAGTCGGCATGTTAACAAACGCCCCGGGAATTTATAACGTATTAGCGAGCAATTTCGAGCGGCGCATTAGGTCCGGCGTCCCCATCGAGAGAACAACCCCGCGCGTTCGGCTCCCTTCGGCGAGTCGATCGCCGATCGTTTTCTAATTTGCCGAGCAAACACTCGCGCCGAAACCGAATAGGTTAGCCGGGGCACAATCGCGGAGCCAGCGAAGAGAGGCTCGCCTGGGCGGAAGGGGGTTGCGTCCGCAGAGAAGAGGGCGGAGGAGGAAGGGACGAAGCGGCCAAAGTAAGTACCGGCAAACGACCTACCCTGCCTCTGGTCCAACAGTGTCCCGCTAGTTCTCCCTCGTTTGTACGCATCTGTGCGTGTAGGAGTGACCGATACACGCGCATCAGGAGCAAACGATCGCGGTACCCCTGAAGATGGCCGTGTGTGCCCTACGCTGCCAGGGGTTTCCGCGGCGCGGAAGGTTGCGGGTCCACTGGAACAGGTCGACGTCGCTCGTAGACGTTCTCTCCTAGTGTACGCGTGTATAGGCCCCACTGCACCCCGGGTAACAGAAGGCAGATCTCTCCCGGGAGACTCGACGCTTGTTTGCGCTGCTTATCATCAGTTCCCATTAATATTAAACCGCATTCAACGAACGAAGCCCGCCCCACGGCGGTCGGCCGATGTGTACATAGGTATAACCGGCGCGTACATACATACACGGTCGAGTTTACATATATTAAACGCGTGTGCGCACCCCGCCGCACCTTTCTCTCGTCGTCGTGGTTCGCGTCCGTGAAAACGATCGCGCGCACACCGGCGAGCAGCGTGTAGGAGCGATTACTCGTCCGTGAAGTCACGAGCGTTCGCGCTCGCTCGTGCGCGCGCGTGGTACACGGAACCGCGCTGTCCACGCCGGAAGCCGCGCGCGTTACGAGCGATCGAGCGACGAAATAGCCGAGGGTGGGTGTAGCCGATGCGCCGTTTCGAGGCGAGCGTGTGCACGCCGCCGCGGGGTGCACGCGGTGCTCAATTTTCACCCTTTGTTTAATCGCCGACCTAGGAGTCGACTACATTAATTTAATACCCACGCGTGCGCGCGCCGCCCCGTTTGTTCCCGTAAAGGGGTGACTGTCTTAGTTTCGGCCGGTCGGGGGTGGTAACATTGGCTTCGAGCGTTTCTGAGCGCGTGACCGATCACGGAGCACCTGCACCCCCTCGTCAGTGGCCCGCCATTCACTCGGTTGTTGCTTCGCCAAAGCGTCCAGGGCGCTTTTATCGGCGACGGAATTAAGTTTCGCTGAGAGAGAGGGGGAAGAGGAGGAATTCTTGAACGCTTTTTAAAAATATCGCTCGAAGCAGAGCGTGAACGGGACACCTCGTGCGCAATTGTGGGGCGCGTGGGTGGATGAACCGATCCGATGAATGAATACTCTGCTTCAAAATGGCGATTAAATCTTTAGCTTCGTAGCAAAAATAATCGATGGCATTTTGGTATAGAGAAGCAATAATTCGATGATTTTATGATTGAATTATCACACGCTTCATCTAAGTACGTGATTCCGTTAGTTACTATAGGTACACATGCTTACAGGCACACATTGTCGTTTTTCTTTAATTTGTATTTAATCGATGTAAAATGTATTTAATCCTTTCGCTACGATAGTTGTCGTTGTAAAGTTTCTCCCGTAGAACGAAGAGAAACGTGTCAAACATGGAAACGTTACGATCGTGCTGTCTTTATCATTCTTGCGGTCCTTTCACGCGAATCTTTCGAAGAAATAAATTAAAGGAAAAAAACTGACCATCGCAATAGAGCTTGCAATTCTTTGCCAAGAGAGCTAAGAGGGGAACGGTAGCACTTGCCTTAATTCTTGACTCAATTTTTGTGGCCGGTGACTATAGTCTCCTGTTGTGTGTAGATAGCGTCTCGTGGCAGGTGACTATAGTCACCCGTAGTAACGATAGGGTTAATAGATCGTTCAAATATTTATTCCCGGAAACAGTGTAAATTCAACCAACCTGCAATTGGTATTGGGAAATAGTAATTCGAAGATTTTACGAGATCACGCACTCAGATGGAGTTACTATCCGTTGTTACTGTAAGTACCCATGCTTGCACGCACGCGGTGTCGTTTCTCTTTTATTTAACATACACGCGCTATTTTCTGAGAATGTAAAATGTATTTAATAGACCGTTCAAATATTTATTCTCGGAAAGAGCGTAAATTCAACCAGCGTGCAATGTGTTAATACGCGAGGATAGTTATACACGCCTCACACTCGGCGTTAGAGTTGGAAACAGGCAGCAACCGAGAGTCATCTCTCGAGTTGAAATATGTAATTCGTGATCAAGATTTCGCACGATTCTCCGATATTCTTTCCTCGATCGTTAAACTTGAACTTGGAGTATCAGACGAACGACGTTTGACGAGATGCAGCAAAGCTTCTTTCTAGCTACCCGATTCGGGAAATTAATTTTCGAGCGATTATGACAGAGCGTCCGAGTTGTGGTCGGGGAAAAAATAGGAGCAGCAGAATCCGTGGATCTCGTCTAAAATAAGACGAGTCCGAGTGCCGGAGCGGAATCTCTGGCTGGAAACGCGTAATAGAAGCCGAGAGGCCGGAGGGTCGGACGTCTCACTCGTCGGCAACAGTGGGCGGAACTGTGATCGCTTAGAGGCCAAAGGACGATTCAATTAGAATCGACCAGAGCAATCCTGTACTCCAACTGGTCCCATTGACCGTCCTCTCTCTGTCTCTCCACCGGGATGCCGTGTTACCCCATTTGATCGACCTCTCTTCGCGATTAAAGCGTTGGCAGAGATTTGCTCTCGGGGAAAAAAGGCTGGTCCGGATAATGACGGAAATGCGCGGCGCTTTGTACAACCTCTTAACGTTCCTCTACTCGGCAACTTCATAAACTCGATCCACCGATATCCGAGAATAATCCTAGATGAATAATTCACCGTGCTCCCCTAACCGATTCGCGATCTACGCTTGGATCTGTTATACCGTCGTTCCGGCGAGTGTTTCGCTACTATTTCCGCGATTTCATGCCCTTAAACGTTCCATGGCCCCGCGGTGCGTGCCGATTACCGCGTAAAAGCGCGTAAAATCGACGACCGGTTGCCGCCCTCCAATGACCGAGCAGTAAAAATCCCCCTAGCGTTTAACGAAACCGGGCCGGCTGGCTGGGTCGTGAATAAAAACGAGAGAGGCCTCGGCAGAGCCGGCCACGAGCCTCGTTTTTCCATCATGCGATCGAAACGCTTATTTCCGGAACGTCTTAGGTCGCTGACAAAATCACGGCCTTCGTTTTATCGCTTCGAACGTATATTCGTTTGCGACCGTGGTCGACGACATGGGCGGCTCGCAGCGCGGGGAATGGTTTATTCGGTGCAAGGGAACAGACACCGGTCGGGTTATTAAGGTTATTATGAAGTGGATTGTTTGTTCAGGGCGCTTAAGCTTTATATAGACTCGCTGGACTTTCTACGATGCGGTATTAATCGTTCCTACGGATTAAAAAGCTCGCCGGGTGAAGAGCGTGGAATAAATCATCTTGCCTGTAATATACACGAGAAATTGTGCACCATTTTCCGATATTAAGTATCGTTGTGGAAATGAGAAGCTAGATAAGGGTTGATTTGAAAGTATCGTAGCTTGGATTTGTGGTCCATCTTAACACTTTGACTACCAAGCTCAGGGAGCCGCGATAAAATTTCCCTTGCTCTTAGAATATAATGATGAATCATCAAACAATGTAGCAAAGAAAAAAAAAATGGTGGGAGTTATTAGTGTTTCCTGTTCGGAGTCTCTGTTCAAAAAATGGTTGGAATAAAACAAATATAAATTGAAAAATTTGGTATCGAAAGATTCGGGTGCCCACTATAGACCCACTGAGGAGGCAAGCGCCTGTCACTGATAACCACCATGGCAATCAACGTGTTAATATTAAACCTGTCATGATCAAACTGACCAAATAGTCTTGCAAATAATGTTTCAAAATCGTCGTTTCATTTTCTTCTTCTTGATGAATTTACTGTTAATATATATTACAGACGTACAACGGGATAGGTATTTCATATTTTTATCGTTCAAAAATGGTTATATCGTAAATAATTAGTGAACGATTAGTAATAAAAGTCTCGTCTCTGATTCTTTATCTACAATCTCGGTTCGTCCATACGCCTGTTGATAATCGCGCATCATCATCGGAACTGGTACTCCTACGCAACGTAAACGTCAATACCGACAACGTGGAGCGACGAAGAAAAAGGGAATGGAGTGGACGAAACTCGTTAAAGACGATAGAATTTAAGACGTTTGTGG
This sequence comes from Eufriesea mexicana, assembly GCF_001483705.2. Taxonomy (NCBI): domain Eukaryota; kingdom Metazoa; phylum Arthropoda; class Insecta; order Hymenoptera; family Apidae; genus Eufriesea; species Eufriesea mexicana. Next base: position 190,827 of record NW_016907911.1, on the reverse strand, counting down.
AAATTGCACCGTCCATCTCCTTTTTCGCGTTCGACGAGGCGGATGAAAAAGCAGGGTGGCTGCGATGCATCGGTCACTGTCAAAAAATCAGCGGCACGGTCGCGGAATCTCTCGGAAGGATCGTGCGCGGAGAAAAAGCGGAAGGACGGACACGGGTGCCGGGAATTTCTGCTCGATCGGTTTCACCGTGGCCCGTCCGTCTCCTTACTGGCCGCGGCTGCACGCGTACGGATGGGGTGACATCTCATTAGGGAGACAAATTGCTTCACCTCTCGACTCTCTGTATAACCAGCCCCACTTTCTCTCTCTCCCTTTCTCTCTCCATACCCGCCCTACAGCACCGAGACAAGAGCTCGACGCTGCTCTCTCTATAAATAGATACTAACCACTTTCCCCTGGCCCCGGTGTGACGCGCGTGGAACGCGTTCAGAATGCGCAGAACGCGTGCGCTCACCGGGACCGGTGGATCTATCGGGACCCCCGGCCCCATCGACTGCGGATCTACCCTCGATCGACGCGCTGCTGGACTTTACGCGTTGTATACATCCGGTTACCGTGCGGGAAAGACGGGAGACACAGGAAGGACGAGGTGGAATGGAATGGCGCGCAGAAAGAAGCCGATGGGAGGTGAAAAAGAGAGAAAGACGCGCAGAGGGGAGATGACGGAGGCTGCGGCTGGTAGCCGGCGGCGGCGTGGAAATGTATTAGGGCTCGCATAGCTAAACTAATTGGTTAAATCTGTTGGGCCGCATAACTGGGAGGCTAATTGGGTGATTTCCTGACAAATTATATCCACCCCGACGACTACGCCTACTCGGTAGCGGGACCGTTTGTCACTTGACACTTTGAAGAGGCGAACGTCCAACGTGGAGGAGGATCGAACGAACGAACGCGGCGGAACCCGTGGGGTGGCGAGGATAAGGCGGTGGAGAAGTAGATGATGGCGGTGGTGGGATCGGGCAAGACAGAACTGTCCGGGTATATTCGCGCCGGGCTTGACGCGGACTTATAGACTCGTTCGTTTACATTGCCACGGCGTGTACGCGTATTCGCGTTTTTGTCCCGTCCTTTCTCGCCCGTTTTCCCTCGATCCGCGCGAGAGGATCGGCGAACGCGTGCGTCCCTGACGCCGCAGCAGCGGCCATGGTCTCGCGAGCAACGGAATTATTTTTACTAACGAGCCGCGATGGGCCGCGGCCGTAAGTTTCGCGCGAAATTGCCACCGACCGCGTCGTTAATACGCGTACAGTCGTTAAGAATTCAGACGTCTCCGGCGTCGCGGCGTTCCGCGCGGCGCGTCTCTGAGACGCGCGGACGAATTGGAAGTTACGAGACGCGCGGAGTGGCCTTTGTGCGTACTCCGCGACCGACCTTTTTCCGTCACCGACCGTGTCGACTTTCCGTCCCACGTGCACCCGCGCTTCGCCCCTGGTTCTCCTTTTCCTCTGATGAATTAAAATCGAGTTAGAGCGTCGGCAGATTTCACGGGACGACAGGGTGACGTTTAAGAGAGTCGGAAGCGGCGCGTGGATTTAAGTAAACCCTCGCGATTAATACCCGTATCTCTAGCACGCCGCGGCCATTTGTTTATTAAACGAATGATCGTAGGAGGTCTCTTGATGGGAGTTAGTTTGTACAAGATGTTCAACGGCGGTATCATAGTTTACATCGTTAAATAATAGCTCCCACTGTCTCGTTATAAACTCGGCATCATTTTCCACGTTCGAGTCGCGCCAGGCAACTATTTACAAAGCTGCAACCGCAAAAATAGCCCGCGCTCGGGCAAACGAATCCGCTCGCACGGGTTTACGCATTATACCTCGAGAGTAACTATCTCTATCAAACGTTTCTGCCCTTTGTGTTCCTCCTGTTGTCCCGTTTAATAGCGGCCGCTATACGTCTTTAAGAAGCGAAATAAACGACCGTGCCCGTGTTTGATCTACCAGCGCGCATAACTCTCCATGTACGATCTCGCCGAGACGGCCTAAGGAGGATCGAGGTGTAATTCGCGGCAAATGGCACATCGCCCGGAAATTCATAGCTGTCGGCTTGTTTAACCACGCGCTGTTCCGCTCCCGTGCAGATCACGAGAGTGTGTACCTCCGGTTTGCGAGCGGTTTCTCGCGAGAAACGTGCAAAGTGGCCGGCTAATCGAGCGCCGTTCGAATTTTGGCGACGATTCCCGGCTAATCGGCCATATTATCGGGCCTGCTCGCCACGCGACCGGATATTTATGCCTGCGCCTCTCGAGCAGACGCACAAGCCTAACTGGCCCTCGATAAATCGCTTTAACGACCGATTCGCCGGATTTCGAAATATCGTCGTATCTCACGGATGATTGACCGGCAAATCTTGTCTCGGCTCCAGGAGAACGTTAAGGTTTACCCAGGGGTGGCTTTGATGGTTCACTCTCAGCGTTGCTCCGACTATAATTGGGTTTACTCCTAATCGATTCTTATTATTTCCACGCCAACTCCGTCGAGTTATTTTTGCTATCTTTGCAAACCTTAACGTTGATCGAGTTAACCATTTACCAATCGAGTCGCGTGCTTCTGTCGTAATTACCGTTCCTACCTCGTCAGGTCTGACACTGACACGTGTATTGCGAACCGACGACGACGAGCGAATCGCTATATACAAGTATATCCCGATTTTTTGATAACTTTCGATGATCGGTATTAAATCTGTGCAAAGTCGAAGTAGAGCTAGGAAATTGTCTCTTTTCTCGCAGCAGGGCGTACGTTGCTATTTTTGGAAATCTACCCTTAACATTGATCGCGATAGTCAATTACCAATTAACTCGTACAGCTCGCGTGCTTCTGCCGTAATTACCGTTCTTATTTCGAACATATGTACTCCGAACTGAAAACGAGTAAATAATTCCAAGTATTATAAATTCCATGATCGGTATTATATTTAAGCAAAATCGAAGTATAGCTAGGAAATTGTCTTTCTTCTATCAGAGCAAAGTATTGTTTAAATATTTCAGGAAGACGAAGAAGGTATCTCTGACAAGATCTCACTCTGCGAAGATAATTTTCGGAATTTTATACTCCGAGTAAAAATCGTTATCTCGTTTGCGAGACTATCGATGCCGAGCGATTAAGAAATCCCTAGGCAGGGAATTAAAGAATTCTTTCGGCACGTTTGACGGGGTACGCGGTCCATTGGCCGCGAATTAAGTCTCGATCAGGGGTACCGGTTCCGCGGCCGATCCGGGTCTCGCATGGCTCGATCTGCTGGGTGCGTAAAGACACGCTCTCGTCCCGTTTAGCCCGGCAAGTGGATCAGATCGCAGTTAGGGAACGCAAAGGAGGGAATCTTTTAATTTGACGCACCATAAAGCACGCCTAGCCGGTTTCCATGGGATCCCCGCGTCTCGCCGATGGTGTGACAGTTGGTACCTACATTGTATATGATATGGTGCGCGGCCCCCATGGGAGGTCACGGGTGACACCGTAGCGTGTCGTATCGCTGCAATAATAACGCGTAAGCGATACCCAAGCCTGCTTCCCCCGCGCCTAATGCGATATATTATATATGTACCGGCGACCCTTTTACCAGCCGTTCACCATTCGAGCACGAGGCGTCGCGTAATCACCTCCTTTGGGCCCTATTCGCCGCTTCGCACGCGCGTCCTTTGGAAATCGTCGTCCTGCTGCTTGACGTCGAATTATCCGGAAAGCTGTGTCGTCATTAGGTCCATTATGATCCCCGTTACGGGCATTGTTCCCGTTCCGCTTGCTACGCGGCCGCTGGAGCAGCTTCGAGCTGGCCAAGACGCGATGGGATGGCGTGAATTGTCGCAAGCCTGTCCCGGATACGCCTAATCCCGTCGGCCATTCGGGATTCCAATGGAATCTCGAGGATCGACGTCCTCTAGGATACTCGGAATCTAAGATTCCTTCGCGTCGTCGAGGATCGTGCAAAATTTTCCAAGGGATCCTCTGGTTCGAGGGTGGTCGAGGGTGAGAACGTGACGCGATTCTTGCGGGCGCGTTTTCAATTAGTTTCGCGTTTCTACGCGGTAATAACGCGAGCGCCGATACGCGGTAATAATCGTTGAAAACGAGCTTTATTAAACAAAGGGGGGCTTAGTAATTAACGTCAATCGATGCTCAATAGTCTATAGAAAATGTTAATTGTGAACCGGTAATCGCCAACAATTAACGTTTACGCGATTACGCATTAAAAGTCAGCTCATTGTGCCGGCAGATTGCGAGCGCGGACATAATGACGCTGTTAGAGTACGCGCGGGTTGAAAAAGTGTCCGGGGGAGGAGGGGGGGTTGAAAAGCTTCTCGCCCGGCTTTTCCCCCGCTGGTCCCTCTGCTTCGCCCGTTTTACGCGGCTTCTTCTCGTTTTTCCCCTCTGGCCGAGCCTCTTCAAAAGGAACGCGAAACGTCAGCGGAGAACTATGCTTCTAATTAAGAGGATAATTACCTCGTAGAAGAAGTCCCATCGGAAATAGAGCAGCTAGCTTGCGAGTATCTTAACGCGGTTGTCGCTAAGGTTACTGAAGTATAACGATCATACATCATTCTGTTCGCCGCGAACCTAATTTCCGCTCGTGTCACGCGTAATTTCATCTACTTTTTCAAGGCTTCCCCGATCTCTAATTAGGGGTAAACGATCAATCACTCGCCTCTGGAATGAATCAAACTGGAACATTCTTAATGAGACATGCATCACGGATCGTGTAGCCGATACGATCCCATTAGGTTCGTTTACCATTTGCGAACGGTGGTGCCGGCTAAAGCGTTAAGTATCCATTTGCACGATTGATTCCGTCGTTTCGAACGGGCAAGAAAATTCATTCGTCGAACGAACCGCGAGAATAAATCGCTCGTTATCGCGATACAGATAATCGAGTAATTCGGTATTGCTCGAATTCGAATCGCGCGGCATTTTCGAGGGAAAAATCATTTTTCGATTTTCGAAGTGGTTCCGCGCGATCGAAACGGCCGGTGGAGGCTCGGAAAGCAGTCCCCGAGGAAGGGTGGAAATTCGCTGTCCTCGCGGCAGGAAATCGAATCGATTAACATGCCGGCTAACGAGCTGTCGATCAAGTCGACCAGCCCGATTCGCGGGCCCTCGCAAGCCTGTGTCCTTCTTACCGAGCGGACGGGCACGAAGAAAGCTGCGGCCATTGTATCGATACCTGGAAAACGAGTGCGGGTAAACAGACCGCGGATGAACGCCGGAGAACCGAGGAATATTCCAGTCATGCGTCACGGGGTTAAGGAGAGGGCGTGCTGGCCGCATTGATTTACGTAGAAGAGGACAGGACGTCGAGAGGGAAGGCCTGGAGAGGGCCAAGAGGGGTGGGACACGCGCGAAGAGAGAACGAGAGGAACAGGTAGAGAGAAAGGGAGTCGCAGAATCCGAAGCCACGTAATCGGAATAGTCGATTCCATCCCCCTTACCTCTGCAGCCGGCTCCGTTTCTCTCTTCCTTCTCCTCCTCCATGTCAGATCCATCCTCTGCTCGGGTCCTCCCTTCGCCAGGAGGCTGTCTCCCTTTCCTGCACCCCCTTGGTCGCGTGGATACGTGGTCGAACCACCGCGAGGATACCGTATAATTATCGGATGCCAGGTAACTCGAACGCTCTCGGCCGGTTTTAATTGGCCAATTATCGTGGCGCGAATAGAAGTGGTGCCGTCGGTCCAGATAGGCGTGAAACTTTTGGGGTGGCCGGCGTACAACGAGCGACAACACAGCGCGACTTTCCTCTCTGACGAGTATCTTTTGGCATCGTTGGCCCTGCTAGGGGCTAGCTCGCAGGGAAGATCGAGGCCGACGCTATACGTTTTCGTTCTCCGCGCGCACGTATGTGCACACGTACACGTACGAGTACGGATGCCCGTGACGGGATAGAGCGACGTGCGTGTGCGTGTGTGGACGCGAGCGAACCGTGGATCGGGATCAGAATCGGGAGCACGAACGGGCGCAAATTGGTCACGGCTGGTCTGTTCGATCTCCGTTTCAAACTACCCCCTTCGTCCCCCTACGGTTCCACCTTCCATCGCCCCTTCTCGCTTTCACCTATCGTCTCTTATTCTATATTTACGTCTTTCTCTGCCGACTCGTCCTCCGGTATCGTCCCGTCTTTGTCCCCGCTCACCCACTCTCTATCGATCTATCCTGCTCTAGCACCCGCGCACCCTATCGCACCCTCTCGCTCCGCTCCTCCTTTTGCCGGTCTAGCCGTCTATCTATCCACCTAGCTTGCTCCTCGACTCGTGCACCGTTTCAGAACTATTAGGAACGCTCGCCTAAACCCACATCGCTTTGCCAGGTAGGGTAATCCCGGGACGCAGTGTGCTCACCTGCGACCTCGCGACCCCCTCGCCGCACGTCCCGTGCTTAACAACCTGTTCATTCTTTTCGCTGGCCGAACGAACCATCATCGGGATGATAAAACGAGCTTGAAAGTCGCACGTCGAGCGTGACGCTATTCTCTGCAGCTTACACAAGCTCTCTTTGTGTTTCTCCATTTGTCGCGTAAGGAAGCTCTCGTGACGGGAGACGCTTAAAAGGAGCAACAGCGAACGAAGCAGCAGCGGGCACGTGCGGAATGGCGAGCAGCGGCCGCTGCTCGGCTACATTGTCGGTGTAAATTTTTAATTAAGCTTTGGTGGCCGACTGCAAATTGAGCTGCAGCCGGCGCGCCGGCATTCAATGCAGTAAATGCACCGTGCACGCCGTACGTGTCATTTACGAATTAAATTAATTTGTTAGTTCTTATGCGGTGGCCGGGCGAGCCGGGCCGAAATAAATTTACGATAATGCTCATTAGCCGGGCGCGGCGAGCGCCGCGCGAAAATTAGTCCGGCCGCCAACTACCAGCCCCTGGAAAACCATTGCCCGCCGTGCCAGCGCCGTTCCAGCGCCCCGGCGCCGAAAGCGATGCGATTACGCGATTCCCGCTGCGCCTCCAACATCTGTACGACCCAAGTAAAACTCGACCGATAAAGCGTAGGATTATAAATATTTCATCTGCTTCGTTATGCTATCGATTCGCGGCGCGAGTGCCAACCCACGGCCTATTATTACAGCTTATTAACGAAGGATCGGCTTTTCAGCCGCTCAACTCGCGTTTCAGAGTACTCGCGAGTGTACTCCGAACGTTTAACCTCCTCGATACGGAACGATCGTAATTGCCCGTCACCCGATTTCCAGCGAGCGCTCTCTTTCCCGTGTTTGTTCGATGAATTAAGGTTCACGGATCTTCGTTTAGAATTCTTCCGAGTTCGTTCGGGGAATGGCGTCCAGAAAGCGTGCAGCTGATTCGGTCATTGGGAAATTCGTAAACGTATTACTCCTGCGGGATTGGAACAGGATCTTCGGAGTCGAAGACGTCGTCTTGGTTCGGCGATCGATATCGGATTCTCGGAGATTACGCAATTTTGATGGAAACGGATCGGACGCGGACGGTCCCCCGGGTGGGTTAATTGGACCCTTAGCTCCGTTTGCGTAACTTTTCCGTCGTCGTCGATCAAGCTATTAATACGACGGATCACGACCGGATCTCTCTTGATCGGTCATCGAATGATCCACGCCGATCAGCTCGGTAGAGAAGCTTCCGCGTGTCTCGCCAATTTCGTGGAAAGAATCGATCATCGCTGGCAGAGCAGCGGCGTCAATCTCGTCGAACGATTGGGCCCGAGCTAATTCGACGATGATCGGAGGGAAGCTTCGAACGCGAACGGCAAACAAGGCAGGACGAACAGTGCGGCAAATCGGCGGGGAAAGAAGATGAAAAATCGCGACGCGAGGGTAGCGAGAAAGACAGAAAGCGAAAGCGAGAGAGAGAGAAAGAGAGAGAGAGAGAGAGAGAGAGAGGGGGTGTACAGAGGACAAAGCAGGAGAGGGTGATTGGAGGAGAGGTAGGGCTCGGTATTGCAGGCTCATCCGCCGGTTACGTTCGATTGGCTGGCAGGGCGGTAGGCCAGCAATTACCTAAATGGTCGGGTAAACAATATCCGTGCGCCGAGTTAAGAGCGGCGGCGGTAGCAGCAACAGCACCAGCACTACCAGCACCGGGAACGGCAACAGTAGCAGCGGCAGCAGTAGCAGGTTCCTTTATCCGTCGGTCGGTCGGTCGACCGGTCGGTCGGCTAGCCAACCGTATAGTATTGGTCCTGGTTTGCTCTCGCCTCCACCCTCGGCCAAAGGGAACCATCGACGATGGACGAAGGAGCGAAAGAGAAAGGAAAAGAGAATCTCCGTGGACGTATATACGTGTACGTGTATACGTGCACATACGTCTCTGGCTGTTCGTGTGCACGGATATACGTAGAGAAGCAGAGAGAGAGAGAGAGAGAGAGAGAGAGTCAGAGATACCCACCATAGCCAGCACGATTATACTCCCGGCACGATTACTGTACACAACGATCCTGGAGGCGCACCACGCGCCCCGCCCCCGCCGGCGAACACACCAAGATCATCGACAAACCCGGCAGCGTTTCACGATCACGAATACCGGGAGCGAGTAGAGCGTGCAACTCCTCCACACATCCTCCGGGAAACGTTGAACGATGGCAACGTGCGTGGAGGGAAAAGCGTTCCTCCATCGACAGCGTCGTCGGCGGCGGCGGCGGCGGCGGCGGCGGCGGTGGTGGTTAAATCAAAGACAAACCACTTTAGCCGGTCGGATCGCGGAACGGGCGGAGAGTGGGGTGAGAGTGGGCCGGATAGAACGGCAGGGAGGGAGGAAAGGTAGACTCTGTGTGTACATACCCGAGTATCTGGCGAAAGCTCGCTCGTGGGGCCGCGAAACGTCTGCACGCGGCTCCGTTTCGTGTTCGTGCCGCGTCCATTCAGTCCCGATGCCGATGTCTGAGTACGTCTTGGTGATCGTGTTCGTCCGCGCGCACGCGAACCCACACACGAACGCCGCGGATCGCCCTGACACCCACCACGAACAAGGGGTAGCACGTGTGTGCGCGCAACCCCCGCGAACGCAGACGTGCACGCCCCTAGAACGACGCCGCGGCTCTCTGGTAAGCCAGCAGGGGTTGGACACGCCCATTCGGGGCGGAACGACACCCCACCAGAGGGTTCGCAGCTTTCCGCTGCGACTACGTTCCTACGACGGTTCTTCGCTACTAATAATACGCCGATATACCACCTATTCAGCCACCATGGCTCTACGTGGAAGTCCCGAGAGCAGCTTTTACGGGACGCGCGCGGCTTCTGCCTACCAAAGACACTGCTAATCGCGCGACCGACCACGCTGATCGCTTGGATCTCCGGCGCCACGATTTCTCGCTTCCGCCCTTCGTCGCTCGCACGTCGCGCGTCGTTCCTCGCCCTCGTCGTCGTCGTCGTCGTCGTCGTCGTCGTCGTGCGCGGAACAGTTCGGTGAACAAACTCGAGGCGTGACAATCAGGATCACCTGATCGGGACCATATATATCTGTGTTTCTTCGAGGAGCAATCTCGGAAAATCGGGTGTGGAGGTTCGAGGATCAGTGCGATGAACCGGTAAGCAAGCCGGGATGTGATGATTCTGTACACGGATCTGTCATCGATGTGAGTGATGTCTCGCGGAATCGGGGTGTCAGCCCGCGACGCTGATTGAGCAACGACGCGAGTGTGCAGGAGATTCGGCGCCGGAGAAGTGTTATCCAGCAACGGTACGGCATGGAGGATCGAGAGGTGAGGTAAAGAGGTGTAACCGCGAGGGTTATGTGGAGGATGCAGGAAGGCAGGACCGTGTCGCCTTTAGGACCGGTCGTCCTACCGCGGGAGGAAGCGGATATGCGTGCCGGGCTGTCGCTGCCGCCTCAAGAAAGGAGGCACGTGTTGCTCCACGTACGCACCAGCGAGCCTTTTGTACGCTACGACAACGTGCGTCAACAGCACTCGCCGTCGACCTCGCCGATCCTGCGGCCCGTCGACAGGGACCAGTTCCATTGCGAGATGGACGCGCCGTCGACCAAGGAGAAGAGGATAGACGCCGAGGTCGACGAGGAAGAGGAGCAGGACGAGGAGGAGGAGGAGGACGGGGATCACGAGAGAAACGCCTCGACCAGGAGGAACATCGTCGAGGACGAGGAGGAGGACGAGGAGCAGGAGGAAGAGGAGGAGGAAGTGCATCCTGGGAGTAGAAACGGCAACTACCAGGAGGACGAGGAAGTCGAGGTGGACGTTTGCCGAGACGAGGTGGACGAGAGCAACCCCAGTAGCCCCGTAGACCTGACCGCGCCTTCGTCCAGGGGTGCCGGGTCCGATCAGTTCCTTAACCCGTTCGCGAACAGAGGCGTGCATCCTTTCTCGTGTGTTCAGACCGGTGGACAAACCGCTGGCCACGGGACTCCTGTGTACATATCCGCTCACGCCGCCGCTGCTTCCACGGGGATGACCGTATGCACTTCCGAGAACGCGGCTCGAACCACCGGCACGTCCATCGGCAGCATCACCACGACCGCCAGCACCGTGCAGGCCAACAAACGGTGCTTGGCCTTCTCGGTGGAGAATATCTTGGACCCCAACAAGTTCACCGGCGGCCGCGTCGTGCACAGTCGCGTTCAGCACCGACGACATCGGCGGGCCGACAGCGTCCACGAAGGTGATTAGTCCTGGTGGATATTTCCTGGTTTTATTCCAGCCCCGCGAGCCAAGGAATAACGCTTTCGTTCATCCGTCCACCATTTTACAGCGAGGCTAATTTTTCGAGAATTTTGAAAATTCAAACGCGTCGTTTAATCGGCGATACGAGGAAGCTGTCAATCGGTTCTACGTATTTCCAGGGATTGATAGATTCGAGTCGGACCCGGCGTTAATTTTCGCCAACTTCAGTGGAAGAAGCCGGTCCACCACAGACGCGATTTAGCATCGCGCTCGGGCATGAATTTCACGCGAAAACGCCGTCGCGGCCTATTAATCCGGCGAATCTGTCGCGTTCGAGTGACTCGCAAAAGTCTCCTAATCCCGTGGGCTTTTTCTCCGCGAGGCTGCGGCTCGCATGTTTATTGCTTCCTCCTTACTCGCGCGGGGCTTCCTCGCTCGTAACCGTTCGCCAAAACACGGCCCAGCGTTCGCTCCTTTTTTCTCTGTGGAACATATGGGCCTCGTCTCCCGCGTGATCCCATGATCTTGAACGTGATTTTTTCGTCTTCGGAGCCGGTGCATCTCTGCCTCTCCGAGCAGCCTCGTGGCTCCTGCTGTCTCGCTTCTTCCTCGTTCTAACTTTAGACGCTAGAAGGATGGCTTGTTCCCCGTGCGTCGTGCAATTTCGCTCGTTTCAGAGTTATTTGCGTGTACGGGGATTCCGACAAAAGTGATGATGTAGACGCGTTACTGGGAACACGGGAACCAGACCGGCCGAACGTCGTCGTTAATGCCTCTTCTAATGCCATTCCAGCGCCACTCGTTTTCCCCCCCGTTCGTTCGTTTTCCACTCGTTTCCTAATCGGTCACGCAGCGAGGGTAAACACCTGCGTCGAACTTGATTTTCCGTTCCACGGAGTCTATCCGGTTTATTAAAATCGCTGGCCGCGAAGCGATCTAATCCGAAGATCGGGCATCTGCCGCGGAGGGCTTATCAGCCCTCGGTGATCGAATCGGCGCGCGCGGCATCCCAATTTCACAGTTGACTTTCGAATTTAATGGAGTCTGGCGGACAGATAAGAGGAAGAAGCCGGGCGCCGATAACGGGAACAGAGGAACCGACCGACGAAGGGGGTGAAACGACGTAGAAACAGAGGAAAGGAACCCGACGCGGGTCGACGAGGGGGTGGCCGTAGACCCGGAGAGGGGGTTCGCGAGGGTGGCCTGTCGGAGCGTGACAAATTGCTCCGCTAATCTGCGTTAACCAGTCCTTGAACCCCATCATTATCGTCCCTTTATCCCGCTACGGGACACTGGCTGCAAACGAAATCAACCGACGCTGTCGACCGATGCGTCTTCGATCTTCGGGAATGGAAAAAGATGTCGGGATGGACGAGCGACGGACAGGGGGTTGCGACGGGGGGTGAAAGGAGGAGAGATATAGCTTCTCGAAGGATCGATCGCGTCGATGAAATCGGGATTACGCGATTCTCGGGTCATCCATCTTCCAGGGTGGTCAGGGCGCCCATTAAAAGTGCATCAAAGCCAGCCGGCCGATCGGTGAAATCCGTTTCGACTGCTGCTAGCGGCGAACGGTGCCCGCCCCCACGGCAAATCCGGCGACGGAATAATATCGTCGGTTGTTATGATAATCGCGCAGCATCGCGGCGTATCGCGTCGCATCGCGCCAAGCCGCCCAGAAAATTGGCTCTTCTGCATCATAATGACTTCTCTCTCTCCCTCTGCCTCGTCGCCCCACGTTTCGTCCCCCCTTTCGCGCGCGCCGCCGATCGTCACAGGAGGATCTCATCCCCCCAGACCCGCCGATTCGAAATCTCGGATTTTCCGCTAGATTTCTGCAAAAAATTCTAATTACCTCTGGCCAACACGCAGGCGTACACCGTTAAACGCTCCTTTCCGTGTCTTTCCTATCGGCACCGAGCAGATGATATCTCCGGCGCTCGTTAAGGGAAGGATTCCGGCACTGCGCGGACCAGGCATTGTTCCGGGCCACGGACGCGTGGCATTGTTCCCGGTTCGCGAAATAATATGATAATTGCCCGTATTTTCTTGCCGCGTTCTCCCGCGATAACGGCAACGCGCGTGCAATTTGTGGGCACTCTAAAGAATACCGGGCCTATCTTCGGAAGATAGAATTCGAAAGATCCGCTCGCTGGACAATGGAGCGTGACGCAGAGGACTCGTTTAACACGCTAGATAATTAGACTGCAGTCGAGGCGAGGAATCGCAGCGAGGCCCCGTGTTTAGATCACCGCTGGTAAAAGCAATTTCGTCCCCCTATTGGATCAATCACCGCCACCACGATATTTCCACCCCGTAGTTTTAGACACGTGACCATATGTCTCCGCGTTTATCTTTACGACACCTATGTACCGAGAATCGGCACGATTATTCAACTCTCCGCCGTCTATAATTGGCAGTCGAAACGCAAACATTGGCCGCGTTCGATCGGATCGATCGCGATCAATTTCGTCGTTTATCTTTCCCGGTTATTGCTGGCCGGGGTTCGCGACGATCCTCGGCTTCCATCCAAGAGACACGTTTCGTCCTCTTCGTCAACGTTGTCCGAGGGTTGCTCGCGTACTCCCGCGTACTCGCTGTCAAACGCTGTCATTGTGCTTAATGAGGAAAACCGAAATAAGTGCTCCTGACTGTGCCGCTGTCCCATGTGTACCCTTACCGTACCCCCTAGGGAGACTCAACCCCCGATCGGTTCTCCCGTGATCGTGCCTAACGAAGAATATCTAAACGAGATAAATGGTTGCAGCGATGGCAGTGTCGCTATGAAACGTCGATAAACGCGATAAGGGAACTCGTGGATGCGTGCGAGGTTAATTTCCCGAGACGCTTTATAGCCGATGATCGACCCGATCGTCGGAGACAATGGAGACAATGGATAACTGGATCGAAACGGAGCTGAAAAATTCACAGTTCTAGCCAGAGAACGAGTTAACCCGCGAACACGGCTGGTCAGCGTGGAAAACTCAGCAGCAGCTGGTGGCTAGAGACGACCGGTGAAAAGAGACGATCGGGGAACAATATAAATTACGCAATTGAATTAGACGCAATCAATCGGCACACGCGTGTACGGTAAAAGAGAGAGAGAGAGAGAGAAGGGGAGAGTATGTAGCCTGCGGCTTACGGTGTGGAGCTGAGAGATACGAGGACGCTGGCGGAAATAGGCAAAGAAAGAGGAAGCGGAGGAAGAAGAGAGAGGTGGTAGCCGGTCGGCGGCCTGTACGACGGGGCAAGAACGATCGCGCGTTAACGAGATACAAATCCCATTACGGCGTAAACCTTCTCGATCCGTCGCCCCCTACGGACTTCCAACCCCCAGGCACAGTGCTAGGCTACGGGCTATGGGCCACGAGCCACGCCAATTCGGATAAAGTTCCAGAGTTTCTCTCTCTCTCTCTCTCTCTCTGTCTCGCGATCCTCGTCTCCTCTTTTTCCTTCGCTCTCGTGTCTTCCTCTCCACCGATGCTCCTGTCCTCTCCTTCCGTCTCTTTCAATCCCGCCACACCGCCACCCTCTCTCTTTCTGTCTCTGGTTTTATCCGGAAACCTATCCCACCCCCTCTCCGGCCTCCAGGGGCGCCCCAGCCTCCACGGACCAGAGCCAGGGAATATCTGTCCCCGGGACATCTGCGTGCTGATTGAATCTCCAATCTCCTCTCTCATTGAGCGAACGATTGGCCGCTCTTTCTCTTTCCATCGTTCCAGGCGGCCGGCTGGCCGGTTCCTCTCTCCCGGTTTCGCGCGTTTCAATCGTTTGTCGGCTGGTGAGGTCGGTTGGTTGGTCGGTCGGTCGGTCGGTCGGTCCCGATGGCTGACCCATCGTCGGAATATCTTGCGGAGTACCTTTTCGCGATTACGGTGTCTCGGGCAAACAGAAATTAAATTAAACGCGGCCCGATATGCGGGCCAGCTTTTGCGGCCGCGCCGACGACACGCTCGTTAAACTGATTGCCGTGGAACGTTCCACGCGCGCGTTTCCAGCCCCCCGTCACTGCGGTCTCGCGCTCGCGGTGACAGGCTAAAGGGTTCCACCGTGCGCCAAGGGGAGAGTGCGATTTCGTTCTACTCGCCCGGGATATTTTCCGACGACTACGCGTCGGGATGGTCGTTTTCGTTTTCCCGTGTAACGCAGCGTCGAATTCGAACGCCAGCGTCGCGACGTGTCTTCCGCTAGGGTGTCTGGACTGCTAGGGCAGGGTGCGAAACACAGCGGTCGGGGTCGCGTTACCGCTTTGTCATAGGTAAACCGACACCCGCGGCGCAATTTTATCCCCCGTCGCGTAATCAATTTTCGTCACGCAACACCGTATCGCTTTCCTTGCCACGGTAATCCTCTGATCCTCTGCTGTTATTACTATTTTCAGATGGCGACTCGCGGGGCGAGTTCGCCTGCGGCAGCGGCCAGGAGGACGAAGAGGGCACACCGGACACGGGGATGGAGGACATGGACGAGGACCCGGACGAAGAGGACGAAGACGAGGACGTGGAGATGAGGGTGACGGACCAGGAGTCCTCGAACGCTGGCCGGGAGAGCAGTACCGCCGCCGCGAGCAACGTTCCCTCGTCGAACTGCAAGAAACGACAGTCCTCCTCCTCCTCCTCGTCGTCCAGCAGCGTCCAGGCCCAGGGTTGTCAGGGCCAGAACCAAACCGGCCAGAACGGCACCAGTGGTGGCGGTGGCACAGGCGGCAAACCCAGAAGAGCCAGGACGGCGTTCACGTACGAACAACTGGTCGCCCTGGAGAATAAGTTCAAGACCACCAGATACCTGTCGGTCTGCGAACGCCTGAACCTGGCTCTGTCCCTCTCCTTGACGGAGACCCAGGTCAAGATCTGGTTCCAGAACCGTCGAACCAAATGGAAGAAGCAGAATCCCGGGCTAGACGTGAACAGTCCCACGGTGCCCACCACGCCGCCTCATCCTCCGCCTTACGCGCCAGCCTTCCTCTTCGCCACGCATCCTCATCAGCACCCGCTGCCACACTCGCACACGCACCCTCACCCACACGCCCACGTCCATCATCCGCCGCCCGTGCCGCCGCCGCCACCTGGCTATTATCACCCTGCCGCGCCACCTTATCCTCCGACAGGGCCGACGTTCTTCGGTCATCACCTGTCCGCCACCCCCGCCACGGCGTCCGGCCCACCGCCCACCTCCACGCCATCCTCCACGGGCCTGGCCCTGTCGACGCATCCACATCCGCACACGCATCCGCACGCGTAGCGAACTCGACAATCCATCGCGCGGACGTCGTCTTCGCCTTCGTAGTCGTCGAGGTGCTGCCCGATTCGACGGAGAGAAGTGCAGAGAGAAAGAGAGAGAGAGAGAGAGAGAGAGAGAGTACGACTGGTATGAAAGAGATCATTGTTATATATGTTTCTGAAAATCGATCGCGTCGCGACGCTTTCTGCAGGTGGATATCTCGATCGATCAGCGATGCCTCGATAGTAGACCAATCCCTATCTACCCGCTCATCCTCCACGATGTCAGTGAAACGTGCAATATTTTCTGATTAACTTTTACAATTTTCCAATTTCCCTTTTCCGTTCGTGAAAATCCTTTTATCGTACTGCCGAGATTCCCCGAGATCGAGGTAGGACTTGAAACGTCAAACGCGACGTACTACGTTTAATTATCGGTATCTCGTGAACTCGATATCGTCTCTTCGAGTCTAAACCGTGTCACATTCGGTCTGGTTTTAATCGCAAGCGTCTCACCACCGTGTCTTCGTGTCGTTCCACAAAACACGGTAGTTTAAATTTCCCGGGACTCGTCGGGTCGGGTCAGTTTGGAAGAATGGCGTCTATTATCGAGGCAGGAATGCGTCTACTATCGAGGCACCGTGGTAACGAGTTCGGATTGGGGGTGAAGGAACGGGGATTGGCGACTGGAGCTAGGAACCGGGGCGTGTAAGATGCTGTATGATAAGGGGTCGAAGTTTACGAGTCGCTTTAATCCGCGTCGCGTGTCTCCTGCGGATCTCGGCCATAGCTTATTTGTAGATACGTCTTTCGTTGTCCCGAGTGTCGGATTCAGCGAGGTCTGCGCGAGTCAGCGTCGCCTGAGTGTAAATACCGTGACATAGTCCGCCATGCTTCTTCACCCCGCCGCAGTTGTGTGAGTCGAAGTGACTCGGGCCGATTTTCGTCAGCCTGTCCGCGCTGTTTTTCCGCTTCGCGTGCGTTGATCGCGGCACGTGGGCCGCCTCGATAGGGTAATCGGTTTACGCGGGGTGACGTGCGGAAAACGAGCGTATCTCTTGGAGGATATTGTCGGGTCGTTTAAAATTCGCCGGGCGAGCGGGAGGGAGGGGAATCCGTGGGCCGAGCGGAAAGATAAATACGCGGTGATACGCGGCCGAAGAATAACAGGCGCTCGATTACAGCCCCGCGCGTAAACCACCCCTTTCAGTCGGGTATAATTAAAAAATTAAACGGACGCAGCCGGCTTATTTCGACGTAATATCCGCGATGATGTTTGAACGAGCAACGATGACTGCGAAGCGTGGCCGTGAACGGGGAAAGCGAAGGGAAAACAGACGAGAGCGAGGGAAACGTGGAATTAAAAGGGTGGAATCGAAGCTGTACTTCTCGTCGTTTTTCTCGCCACCATTGTAACATATGCCGTTGGCCTCTGCGGAAGAGGAAGGCCCCCTTCCCGGTCTAAAAACCAGGCAAACTTCATCGAGGATGGGCAAAAAGAGAGGACGAGGAGGAAGATGAAAAAGAAGAAAACGCTCGTAGCTGTAAGGTGTGCGTGAGGGTAAACCGGGAGAGAAAGGGTTACCGGAGCGGGTGTGTCTGTGTTGCACGTCGCGAGTGAATGAGCGCGAAAGGATTTAGCGAGCAAATTTTTTGTGCTGAACTGCAAAAAACTGAACCACGTCGGAACGCAGTGGAACGTTCCTGTGTAAAATAAAATACCGTACGTTACACTCGTAAGCCTTTGCCAGTAAATACACGCAGATTATCCCATACAGCATACGCGCCGGCCGACGAAAGATCGATCGCGTCTGTGTCCGATGCAGGTGCAGCTGCAAATCGAGCATACTTTGCGTATTATGCTCGCTGCTTTCGCCTCGATGGTACCACGGGACCACCGTTCCCGTGAAAACCCTGCATTCCTCTGCGCTCGCTCGGTCATCTTGTCCCACTCCTCGACACCTCCAGTCACGATCATTCAACCTCGCTAAATATCCTAAACGTTTCGCGCTACCACCGAGTAATATCTCTCCGAGGCCACGCGCTAGCTCTCGAGTAGCCATCCTTCTTTGGGGAGCCAAACTTGCGACTATCCGAGTCTTGGAGAACCTTGAACGTGTCTCGTAGGTCAGACCAACGCCGGCTTTTTCTCGATCGAGCCGTGCGACAAGGTCGATCTGGGTGTCAAACGAACGCCGACACTGCTTCGGATACGCCATGGCCGAAATTTTCTCGGAAACGGAGAGGCGACGAACACCGAGGACGCTAAGAGCCATTAGACGGCCGAACGGCGAAGGAATATTCCGCGCTTTGAACGGCCGCTCGTCCAAACTCATCCAGCCTTCCACGCACGGTTCGTGATGTACAGTGGCTGCTTGTTGTCACCCGTCCCAAAGGCAGCCACGTTCAATTGACGGAAAATCGCTCGCGCCTTGCTTTGATGCCGAAATTAGAAAGCGCGAGCCGAGGCAGGCCTCTGATCCGCGTCTCCGTCGCGGACAAAGGCTTCCTCCGGGACAATGGCGGACGTTTGACGCGCAGAAATCGGTGTCTTCGCGGTTCCACGCTAGAGTTCGCTTCGATCGCTTCTCTCGGCTCTGTTTCTTTCGACTCGTTGAGTTAGCGACGTGTTCGAGGCGATCGCTATCTAGGCCTGTCATAAGTAAATTATTTATCAAAGCTCAAACAACCGAGAGCAAATCGATAGAAGAAAACTGTTCGAAGTCGGAGGAAAAATCGACCGTGATGTATACTCGGTTTCGCGGGAAAAGATCCGAAGATAGCAACCGTGGAAAGTTTCATTGACACGGAGCCAGATTGGCGGCGAAACGCGTTCAACGGCTAATGAAAAAATGGCGGCTGGTCGATGAACGTTGCTGGGTAAAATATCGTGGGAAGCTTTAGGGACGGATCGCTATCAGTCATCGGC
Source organism: Eufriesea mexicana (assembly GCF_001483705.2). Lineage (NCBI taxonomy): Eukaryota > Metazoa > Arthropoda > Insecta > Hymenoptera > Apidae > Eufriesea > Eufriesea mexicana. The sequence continues at coordinate 172,103 of NW_016907911.1, read as the reverse complement.
GTTAATGAGAAGAATATTCGGAATGGCCGGTGCAAAGCGTCGGTGTCCGATGGAATTTTTCGACGGGCTGGTCCGATCCGACAGCGTGAAATATTTTTATCGCCGTTGTTCATGGTCCCGGGAGCAGATGCGCGTAAATCAGTGCGGAACACTACACGTCTGCCGCAGAAGTCATCGCGATGCCGCGCTCGTCTAGCGCAAGCCGGTATAGGCATTAGAGGAATCAGTGAAAAATCGGGGCTGGAGGGTCAGGAAAATTAGCCTTATCGAGGCTCACGGGTCCGTTGAGCCGTAGACAATGAAGAAGTCCTTGTACCCCACGCCTCTGTCCTCCGTTTCGGGCCTCCGTTGCTTTATCTCGACCCTTGGAAACGACGGTGCTATCGAGCCAGCAGCCCGGAGGAAGTTAGATCGACGCGAACGGTAATGCGAAAGGAGAGACGAAAAGAAAGTGGCCGTGGGTTAGGGAAGATGATCCGAGGGAGGTGAAGGCCGGTGGAAGAGAGCAGAAGAGGCGGCTGTCGCTCGGCCGCCGGACGATTCTCTCGAATTAATTCTTAGGGGTGGATTTGGAAAGGGGCTGCCACCGCTGCCGCCGCCTGTAAGGGGTGTGAGTGGAGCGAGTGGACCGTGAAATAACCAACCCCCGCGCGACACTCGCGCACCCCACGATCCGAAGCCCCGACACAGTGGCGTAACCTCGTCGGCGGACGCCTCTTCTCTCTGTGCCCCGAGATTCTTTCTCGAGCACGCTTAACCTCGCCGCCGAGAACACCCGTGTAGACCGGTGGCGCTAATTAACGATCTGTCTCGGGACTCTTAGTGCCCCGGACCCGCGTATTTCCGGGCTACCTGGCTCATTAGCGACGCGAATTAACGATTGATCGATGTCTTAAACGGGGGGCAGACTGCTGCAAGCCAACAATTCTTTCTGCCTCGCGTTCCATCGGGATTGATCTGTGTTATAGGGCTTTGTAGGAAGGTAAGACAATTTCGAATCGTAGTTTCTTAATATCGAGAAAATCGAGAATTTATTTTGAGCCAACGCGTAACATGGTACCTTGTCTATTTATTAACTCGTTCTCATCGTAATTTATGGTGTCATTTTTCTGATCGTTATCAGCCTAGCAATTCTCAATTTCTTCCTTTCATTTCCTTTTATGTATCAGGCCACACGGTTTCTTATCGCGAAGTAGTTGGCATGTGTACTTTCCTCCATTTTGGAGAACCTCGACGAATCGTCGAAATATCGCGTTTCGTAATGCCTTGTCCAATATTTAAGAAGTCTGATCTACCTTAAAGCAGAAAATCCGTATCGACTGGATGGTTGAAGGATCCAAGACGGTGACTATTAGCAGGAAGCACGAGAAATCGTGCACTCGCGATTAATTTCGCTAAATATTAACCTAGGTGGGTAGGAGGAGCTTGCCTCGGGAGGGAAGAGGTTGTAATAAATTTTGCTTTCATGGTTAACTAAAGCACGAAGACCGGGTAAATTCTCGGTCCCGGAGGCGCGTGTCCGCTTAAATCCTCCCGGCCGGCTCGTTATCAGCCGCGAGAAATTGCCGTGAAAAGACACACCGGCGGGCAGGAAGTCGCTCTGGCTAGAGTTACCAATTATCCACGGTCAACCGCCTATTCCCTTTGTCCCCGCCTTCGGCAGCTTCCGGTGCGCGTAGCAGCCGGCGTTGCTCGTACACCGATCCTCGGATTCGTGTACGGATTAGCAGTTTGAGGTCGTGGAGTCGCACGCATCGGGAGCAGCAAGGCACGCCACTGCAGTCAGCCTGTTCCACTTAAGCGTGTAATAGCTCAATAGCTGTCGTTCCCGTGTCTGCGAATACGACGAGGGTCACCACTGCGCGTGTACGCCACCGTCCGTATTTATAGTCTCGCCTCCGACCGAAATACTTGCCCGAAAAAGATCGTTCTCGCGCCACGATTCGCGGAATCGCACCCGAACACCCGGTTAATTGGCCCACGCCAGCTTAACGAGGCTGCCCTATCTCGAACTTGCTCTTCCGTCCACGGAACAGACTTTCGTTGCAATCCTTTAACGCGTCCACGATATCCGCGTATCGCACAGCAGGTCACAAGGCAAATTTCGGTATTCTGAAATTGTATAGTTATTCTAAAATTTAGTTGACGATGTTCTTTCTATAGTAATTATTTTAACGCGTTCACTGGTATATAATTTGTATACGGTACTGTCAGGACGTGATATAATTTCCATTATTCTTGAGATATAACGAATTATTAAATAATATGACGAAAGGGAGGGGGAATTTCTGTGTTGATTTTCGTTCTTCAAATTTTCGAAATGGAGACAAGGTTGGGGAGGCCTCAGGTGACTAGTGTGGCAGTCGAAGTGTTAATAGGTTGACAGATAGAGAGAAAAGAAGGATTATACGAAATTTTCACCGAATTTCTTTCGGATTTTTAGGAATAGCGCACTTTCAATTTCGCAAAGTTCTATATTAATTTACGTTCTTCAAATTTTCCAAAATCAGGCAAAGTCGCGGCAATCTTAGGTGATCAGTGTGACATCAAAGTGTTAGCAGTTAGACAGATAGAGAGGAGAGAAGAATTATACGAAATTTTCACCAAATTTCTTTCGAATTTTTAGGAATATCGCACTTTCCATTTTGCAAAGTTCTATATTAATTTACGTTCTTCAAATTTTCCAAAATCAGGCAAGGTTGCAGCGATCTTAGATGACTGACGTGACAGTCAAAGCGTTAACCGATGACAGATAGAAAGAAAAGAATTCTTATACGAAATTTCCACGAATTTCTTTCGAATTTTTGAAAATAGCGCACTTTTCATTTCCCGAAGTTCCCTATTAATTTACATCCTTCAAATTTTCCAAACTCAGGCAAGGTCGCAGCGATCTTAGATGACTGACGTGACAGTCAAAGCGTTAACCGTTGACAGATAGAAAGAAAAGAATTCTTATACGAAATTTCCACGAATTTCTTTCGAATTTTTGAAAATAGCGCACTGTTCATTTCCCGAAGTTCCCTATCAATTTACGTTCTTCAAATTTTCGAAAAACAGGCGAGGTCGCAGACGCCTCGGCTGACCGACGCGGCAATGAACGCGTTAAGAGAAAGGGAAACAGACTTTCATCGAGTCCCTCGAAATTTGCTCGAAATTTCTGCCGAATTTTCGCGTTTTACGCACGGGTGTCTTCGATCGAAGTTGCACGGGAGTTACGTAAGGGAATTGGCGGAATTACAGAGCGAGAGATGTTCGTTAACGAGACGGGAAGTTCGTAAACAAGCTGTAGCAAGGATACAATCGAGCAATATTTTCGCAGCATCCCTCGGCGCGGAGGGGCGAGAGATAAAGTCGGTTCTTACGGTGGCGGCTCGATTCCGAGCGGGCTGTCGTAGTTAAATCGGATAGCGGGACCGTAGACGAACAAAAGCCTCCGCGAATCGATCGATCGGCTGCGAGCCGTTATCTTTCGCGTCCGCGCTTCTCTCTTTCCTTGTTCAGCTCGCGCCGCTGTTTCCCGCCGCGATGCGGACGCGTCTCGCTTGTCTCGCGCTCGCGCCGCGAGCGGAACGAGATCACCAGAGGATTATGACGCTGCCATTCTGCCTCTTCTTCCGGTCGCTCGCCCCGTCAACCTCCGGCTCCTCTCAACATACCACGATCGAATGACCGGTGAATGCAAAGACAGGTAGAATCTTGGAAAAATGGAAAACTCGCTTTGCCTACCCTTTGTCACCCTTTATACCATTCAAGACTGTAAAATCAAGGAAGCTCAAGTATCTCGAACTGCTTCGGATTCACTGTTTCTATTTTTATATTCCTCTAATCGATATCAACCTACCCACCTTGATACACTCTTTTCAAATCAACCTTTTAGGTGTGATACGTCACTACTATAGGTAGTGTAGGATCTTTGGCTAAATTAATCCTATGCAGACAGAGACCTGCACGATTAACAAACAATAACTCTCTTTTTCTAACAAATCAGGTTTAACCCATTTGCATCATGGCTCTACTTAACCCTCTATGGGTCCTCGTAATTTTAAAGTTACATGCTAATGTATGAGTATTTTATTAAATACTGCATTCAACGTTATTCGCGATTTTTCTTTCGATATATTTATAATTATTTTTACAAAACCTCCCATGGGTCCATTTTTAAAAATTCTAATTCTTTTTCATTTATCGGTTATTCCATCATGATAGGTTAGGTCCTCTATGGCCCCCTATGATCTTTTTTCCACAAGATGACGTGGAAAATTATCTTGTCTATCTATTGCACGTTATTTTGGCACAATAGTACAAACGTTGTTAATTCATACTTTCAATATGAATTCGTTATAATAAAATTGTTAAAACTGCTAAATTTATTGGTTGATATTTGTTGATTTTATGTTACATACAATTCTTATAGTCGAGAAAAATACATATTCGGTCCATAGAGGGTTAAGGTGCCATGTTCAGGCATCAGTGACGTTCAACTGACGACTAGCCCGTATCACCGTATGCGTATTAGCACCTACTCCTAATGGCAGTTGAAAGGATTTTCACGACAAAAGTAAAACTTGTTAAGAATATAATGAACCGATGTAGATGAGACGTTCACAAGAGGGATCAAACGTGATCTGTGGCATATGAAGAATATTCAGCAAGTGGTAATAGAAAGAGTCAGTTCGCGGATTATTCCGCGTTCGGTGATAGACGATAGTCGCGGGCTCGCGGAATATTCCGCGCTCGGTGATAGACGACAGTCGCGGCTCGCGGAATATTCCGCGCTTAGATGCAAATAAGTTAACTAATATATTACACTAAATTCTCACACGATCCTCTATTCGCTACGTCTCTACAAGTATTGTTTCTTAAGCTTACAACTGCGCAATGCACTGCTTTGCCACTCCTCAGCCAATTCGGCTATATTGGCAGGTGTTGGGTGCGAATTTATATACTATCTTACCATTGAAACGGGCATGGTCCAACCAATGGGAAAGTCACCCCACTACGTCTCTACACACATTCAGCCTTCTAACTCAACTCGAGTCTGCCTACTTCTGACTTCCTCTCGATTCTTCTCAATTCTCAACTCGATTCTGACCGCCTCGCACCCTAGCATCCTTACTTAACACTAGATTTACGAATCCCATCAATTTAACTGATGGATTGCTCCAATTGTACGATGGTAACAGATTTAGTTAACTTATATTAAGACTGTTAATATTGTAATTGTTTTTAAAGTAAACTAATCGTTAACAAAAATCACACGTGGACGAAGATCGCGATACTTGTATTTTTTCTGGCAGATAAAATGGCAGACGAGCACGCAGAAATATGTTTCACGCGTTAACCCTTGAAATTTTAATAACGACTGTGTAATATTTTACACGGCACCAAACGTGCACACACAGTTTCAAAATTGTCGAAACGGTCTCGTAAATACACCATAATGCATCCTTTGTATTTGCGTTCGTAGCCCCGTAATTTTGTGACGTGCTCGGTTCGTCAGCTAAGAAGAACAGATGAAAATTATATCACTGTTAAACATTTTAGTAATTTTAATCCGTAATATCCACCATCTATCCAATATTTTCTTCAGAAAAGTTTATAGAATATGACACTGTAAAGCAAATTTGTGTCAGATGAAGAACTTTGCTTCGTAAAGATGGAGGAACAGCTCGACCAATTATTTTCAAACTTTGATAACTAATTAGTATTATTCCTCGAAGTATTCCCTCTAATTTCCCAAACCAGAATCAACCCCCTATCTTTATCTTCACTTTTCACGTAATCCTTCATTTTGTTATTACCCAAAGATCGTGCGTTGCCAATTTAATTCCGATTAGAATATCGATTAGAAGATCGCGTGGAGGAAATTGCAGAAGAATCACTGGAAGAGAAAAAGTAACAATTTTGTGTCAGTTGAAAGACGCTTTGTAAAGATGGAGGAACAGCTCGACCAATTATTTTCAAACTTTGATAACTAATTAGTATTATTCCTCGAAGTATTCCCTCTAATTTCCCAAACCAGAATCAACCCCCTATCTTTATCTTTACTTTTCACGTAATCCTTCATTTTGTTATTATCGAAAAATCGTGCGTTGTCAATTTAATTTCGATTAGAAGATCGTGTGGAGGAAATTGCAGAAGAATCACTGGAGGAGAAAAAGTAACAATTTGTTGGACAGTGTAATGAATGGGAATAGAACGCAAGGGGTTAATGATCCGACCGGTGTATGCCGCTGTGCTTAATCGGCGCGTAATTCGTAGCAATAACCCAAAGCTCCGTGCACGAACTTAACTTACCGCACTTATTACTACAACCTCGCCGCAAATTACCCGGGCCCGGTTCAATTACCATCGACATCGGGCAGGTCGGTCTAATCCTGCACCGACAGCGTCGATTGATTTGCAGCCGTGTACGGAAAGACAGGCAGGCCGAAGGGGGTGGCGGTCGGAGTTTGGACAAAAACCGGCGACGAAAATTGGCGAAACCGGCGGCGATGGCGGCGTGCAACGCGCGTCCACATGCACTTTCACCTTGGCGATCGGCGGAGTGTGTCGGTGAACGTGGTGGCCGTATCTGGCTGCACGCGCACACACCTGCGACTGGCACACTCGCACACAGGCGGGAGAACGGAATTCGGTTCGACCTCAACAGTGCAAACAGAAGCATTGATTTCACCGCTTTCAAACACCCCCTAGCAAAGCGTCAGTCGCTCGGGGTGGTCCCCGTCCGCGTGTACGTGTCCGTGAGGGACCTGCGCGTTCGCACGCGCCCGGTGTGCGTGTGCACGCCGACGAGGAGGACCACGATCGCCCGCTCCTTGTCGCCGATGCGGTTCTAATAATAATGCTAATTGAAATCAGCACCGCCGCGAAAATCGACGCTGCAGCCCTTCGGGTTTCCACGCTCGAATTGCGAACGGCGAGGATCGTTCGCTCGTCTTTTCGATCTACGGTGTGCTGCGCCAGCCGAATAGACCTCGATCGAGCAGATGCCGATGGCCGAATTAAACAGATAGGGGTGTTTCTTTCCGGACCCATCCGATGATTCGATAACGTTAGAATAACGCGAAGAAAATATTTGTCGCGAAATAATAAGCTTGATTATAGGCTCGATCGTTGTCAGTGGTGTCTCTATGTTTCTATACCATGGTTAGGGGGATGTTAATCTCGTAAATTTACGACGATAGTAGTTTGATATACTATTCTCATGAGAATGTCTGGGATGTGATTATTTTAATTTAGTTTTTTAGGTGTTAATCATCGATGGACCTTGAGTTATTATTTAGGAATGCAGAGGATTATTTAAAATGAGTTTGACGTTTTAGGATTACAAACAATCGCGATTAAAAGATGACTTTTTATTGTTATTTATAATTGCCATAATCGAAACTTTCAGTCTCTAAGTGATGGCTTCGAGAAACCGATTAATAAGCTGCTGGTGAGTAATGTGTAAGGATTAAGTGGATTATAAATCTAAAAATTTCTAAACATCGTTCACCGATAGAGTTTAAAGTGACTGTAATCCAAAACGCGATCCACGTCTCCAATATTTCTCTCCAACGTGATTGATGGCAACCCAGGCATACCACCAATAAATTGGTTAAGTATTAGATCTATACTAAATCCAAAAATATTTAAACATCGTTCATCAATAGAATTTAAAGACTCTCCAAACATTGTCAATCCAGTGCGAAGTCACACTAATCCAAAACATAAACCACGTCCCCAAAACTCCCCTCCATCTCGATTAACAGTACCCCGATATACCCCCAACAAACTGACCCTCTGTGTCAAGCATTGTCTATTCTAAATCTAAAAATTCCCGAATCCCTTTCGTCAATAGGAACTCGAAGCTCTCCAAACGTTGTCAATCACTCCCAATTCGAAACCCACGTCTCCAAATCGTCCCTCCATCACGATTACTAGCCACCATGATATACCTCCAACAACTCACCCTATGTGTTAAGCATTGTCTATTCTAAATCTATAAATTCCCGAACTTCCTTCACCAATAGGGACTCGAAGCTCTCTAAACGTTGTCAATCACTTCCAAACGTCCCTCTATCGCGGTCAACAGCCACCACGACGTAGCACGAACAAACTTACCCTCTGTATTACCTATTAAGCCTATTCTAAACCTAAAAACTGCCAATTCTCATTCACCAATAAGAACTCGAAGCTCTCTAAACGTTGTCAATCACTTCGAATTCGAAATCTACGTCAGCAAATCGTCCCTTCACCCCTATTACTAGCCACCATGATATACCCCCAACAACTCACCCTATGTATTAAGCATTGTCTATTCTAAATCTAAAAATTCCTGAACTTCCTTCATCAATAGGAACTCGAAGCTCTCTAAACGCTGTCAATCACTTCCAACTCAAAATCCACATCCCCAAAACGTCTCACCATCGCGATCAACAGCCACCCCGACGTATCACGAACAAACTTAACCTCTGTGTTACGCATTATCTATTCTAAACCTAAAAAGTGCCAAACCTCGTTCACCAATAAGAACTCGAAGCTCCCCAAACGTTGTCAATCACTCCCAATTCGAAATCTACGTCAGCAAATCGTCCCTTCACCCCTATTACTAGCCACCGTGATATACCCCCAACAACTCACCCTGTGTATTAAGCATTGTCTATTCTAAGTCTAAAAATTCCCGAACCTCCTTCACCAATAGGAACTCGAAGCTCTCTAAACGTTGCCAATCACTTCTAATTCGAAATCCGCATCCCCAAAACGTCCCTCCATCGCGACCAACAGCCAGCCCAACGTGTCACGAACAAACTTACCCTCTGTATTAACTATTAAATCTATTCTGACCCTAAAAACTGTCAAACCCCGTTCACCGATAGAAATCCAAAGCTGTGGAAATATTACGAGTCACTGGCAATCGGAACCACGACGCGCGTCTCCGAAATGGCTGCACGCGGCGATTAACAGCCGGCCGATAGCGCGACACCGCGAGCAAACTGAGCCTGTTTTCCGGAAGAAAAAGCCTGTAACCAGGTGCACGAGCATGCATCGAGGACGTCGGCGGACAATGAGCCACGGCGAAACAACTCGTGCTCCCTCTGTGCGGATCTCCGCGCGCACACACCTTTCCGCGAAGAAGAGAGCAGTCAGGGTGGCAATAACCCGAGCTGCCGAGGGGGTGTGGGTTCCAGCTCGGATAGTTGAGCGGCGGCTGGTGGGGCGGGGGCGGCGCGGCAAGGGGCGGCGAAGCGAACGTTTAATAAAAGATGCGCAGAGATAGCGCCATTACCCCGGCTTGCATTATTTACCGGTGCGAGGCAACTCTCTGGCCGCGTTCCGCCGCAGTCGCGGCGTTAGGTAGGCGTGTCGTGTCCAAGTGTGCGTGTACACGGCCGCACGCTCGTGTGCGGACGCCACGACGACGCCGATGCACGTACCTGCCGCCGTTTCATCCGCGACCACCCCCGACCCCAGCGTCGTCTTGGTTACACGAAGAACGGCCACGATCGCCGCGATGGTGCTGCGAGATCGTTGCGATGGGTCGCGATCGCTGATTTTTTTCATCACCCCATGGTAAAAATTTGAAGCAAAAAGCAGACACAGCGGCTGAAACAGGGTGTTAGATTTTCTTTGGCAGATCGTCAACGAGCGAACGTGATTCCGAGAACGGTCCTCGTGGATCGGTGATTATTATACCCAGCAAACGACGGGGTAACGAGTAATTGGCGAAATGAGGCAAACCCTATCCAGCTTCCAAGAATTGGATACTTCTTTGAAGCGTTATTAAGCTTTGCCCTTCACCCCATTCCTTTATATTATATAATCGCTTAATCCCGTTTCGACGAAAAAATTCCGTTTCAACCCCCGGCCTGTGCCCAAACACCAGAGTCTTAGCGTAGACGAGTCGCTTAACAGCGCGGTGGAAGAAAGCTCGTGCCGATTTCTCGAGGGCCGCTGCAGCCTGCTCCGACCCGGTGGTGTACGAGCAGAAACCGTCGTAACGACGGGCATTACTCCGGGGGTTGGAAAACACCGTTAATTACCTCCCGGTGGGCCGTTCGTTATCCGCCGGACCTTCCCAGCGCCGTGGTGTGCGGTTCGCCCAAATTGCCTTCTCACTTGCTGGGCGAAGATCGCTGCGATTACGCCGTCCGTTGTTTCTCTCCTCTCTCCACTCCGCACTTTGTTTGTTGTTTCGGCAGCGCGAGCTCGCACGGCGGAGGGCGGAAGAGCGAGGGTGGACGGAGAAGGAAGCCGAGCGTAGGCAGAGTAGAAGGACGCGGAGCAGGGAGGAGAGGAAGATCGCGATGGGGTGGTAGTTGGACTTTACAACGAAGGGAAGCGAAGTGTAAGTGTACTCGAAAGGGACGGCGATTCGGGAGGAACCGCGACTGGCAGGGAAAATTCGGGAACGCGGCGGGGGAGGAGGTAACGACAGAAAGAGGGTGAGGGAAGAGATACAACGCCGTCAAGGGCAACGAGAGCCGAAACCACCCTCGGTGACGAAAGGGGAGAGAGGGAGGAGTGGATGAGGTTCGAGTGGCAAAGCCGAAAGGCGAACTTGACATTTATATCGGGGATTCTCGGCTTTACACCGAGAGGAACCCTTTCGAGGAGAATGCCGTGAACGATAGACCGGAGGAACCGGAAGGGGTGGAATAACGGGGGTTGAACAAGCTCTGTCTCTCTTACTTTCTTAGTGTCCCTCCAACTCGGCGAATTATGTCCGGACTGTTCGCAGTCGACGGGGTTTCAATCGAGCGTGACTGCAACTGGCTGGTAGAGGAAGTTTGCGTATCGATGGCCACCACCGTCAGGGATTAACCCTTGCTCTTATTCACCGACTATTACGCTGGTAATACTATCCGACGTTAATTCTGCAATTTTGTAAATATACTCGGAAAATGTGGAATAAATATTTTTAACGGAAACGAGTAAACAATTTTCGGAATATTTCCTATGATCACCCCTTCGAATTTATAGATGAATCTACTCGTTGATAAAATTACTCGAACGGTAATCGTTGGACAGGGTAGTTCCCGTGAAAGGAAACGTTGGAAATTAATTTTCCCGCGTACGATACACCCGTGATAATAGGAATATCCTCGGTGGAGAATCTGATTTTCTTTTCCTTCCCTTCTATGTTAACAGTGGATGACGAAAAATGCTGTTTTACAGGTGGACGATAACTACCAACGAACGGTGTCCGCTTACCAACTCCAGGGGTGCGAGTTCAGCTGCCTGGTGCTGCCACCAAGGGGTGAGTTTTCTCTCATGGTAACCATTCCAGTTCCGTTCCGGGGGTAGTTTATCCCCGCTCGATAATGTTCCCCATGCCGGTAAGGGGAAGCAAACCAACCCCCATTTTATCGTACGCGATAGACCACGATATTTACCAATTCCTCAGCTTCGTGGCGCTAGTGACCGATCCTCCGACGCTCTCCCAGCAGGCGTTCCCACCCCCCGAGTGGGGTGCAGAGAGGAAATTCCGCGGAGCGTTAAATTTCGAACGTGGACGCGTGTCACGGGAATAAATTTTCCGCGAAGTTTCCGCCCGTGATTTATTCGCGTCGATAAATTACACCCCCGTTAAAATTCCCGATGCTGGAAAAAAGCATCGTCGTATTACCGTCCCTGCGAAACGAGGGAAAAGGACGAAAAAATCCCGTTCGGCGGAGAGCGGAAAGGAAAAAAATGAACGAGTGGGTGGAAAAGGAAAAAGAGAGGGTGGGCAGAATCGATGAGAAGCGTTTGGAATTTTCGCAGCGTAAACCGTTAATGACGAACGCGATCGAGCCATTCATCCGAGCGACGAGAGAGCCGACGGAACGCGTTAACTTTAATCTTCCGCTTTATTCTAATGCGTCCGTTTGAGACGCGCCCCGTTTCCTTTTCTCTCCGCCACCCTCCGCGTTCCCGCGGCCCCGCGCCGCTTCTCTGTCGCGCTCGCTTCTTAGTCGCAAATTGGCCCCGGCATTCTTTTCTTTATCATTGAAAAAGTTTCTATTATACCGAGAATTTTCCCGTTCCGCGCGATACCGTCGTGAATAGACGATGTCTCCGATAATAAAAGAATGAAACGGGACAACGGGAAAGCGTATAGAGTTGCATAACAAGAGAGCAGTATCACGGAAAATCACGAACGGGAACGACAAATGCGTTTGGCGTGCCTCCTAATGAGGTCGTTTAGCACACCGGCGAGGAGAGCCGGTCTCTGGAGGACCGTATTAATGAATCGGCCGGCTGCAATTGGTGCACTGCGCCGCTAGAAGTGCACACACTGACGCGCGCGCGATTCACACGCGCACGCGGGATGGCAAAGCGAGCGCATTAAAGGCGCGCCGTTTTCACGTGCAATTAGCCTCCTCATCGGTGGCGGATCGATGCGGCGAGGAAAGGAAAACGCGGGCTCTTTTAGGAGCCTCTTCCGTTCTACGATTAAAGACCAACCCCTTTGCGATCGCGTTTCAATGGAGCAACGATCTTGAGCGATATCAATCCTTTTCGGGTGAATCAGCGTGGATCCCGCGACACGGTGGTATCGATTCTGAGAGAGAGTTTGCCTCGTGTCGCAGACGTCCTTGGCGTAATCGAATCCGCAACCTCGGGGGTGCGAGAGTTAGGTGTGAGAGTTAGATGCGGGAGACGGGGGGATGGGATCGCAGAGCGCGACAAGATGGCGGGGTCGGTGGAAATTCATAAGAATCCCGGCAAAGCCCGGGATACAGGGCTCCTCGGTGGAAGGAGTGCGCGACGTTGCGAGCATCATCGCCGCGATTCCCGTCCTTCTCGTGCTCGCGGCGCGGTGTCGTGGCTGTGAGATAGAAGTCCCGGAATCCGCGGCAGCCATATCGCCGGTAAACCAACAGATTGGAGCTTGCCGCCTTAATGCTCCTGGCCCGTGGAACGGGGTGGGTGACAGGCCAAACAAATTTATAGGTCTCTTATCCGAAAGATACACGGGATTATCCCCCGGGTGGCGCGCGTTCGCTGTAGTCGGCGGGGTGCGACGCGGCTGCGGCTGCCGCGGGGTCGGCGGGGGTGGCTTCGAGGGGGTGACTCCGCTCGCAGGCCAGCAGAGCTCGAAAAATCGTAAAAACTTTATATAACTCGGCTGAAGGAGCAAGATATTCAGCGGCCAGAGGGGCGAGGGTGGGTAGGATAGAAGGAGCGGAAGGCGGAGAGGAACAGCGCGGCGGGGGTTGGCCGCCGTTGGATTCCCGTATAGAGGGGTGGCGAAGAAGGAAGGAAAGACAGTTACCAGAAGCCAGCCAGCGGAGTTTGTAGCCGAGGGTGGTACTGAAGCGTTTCAGAAAGAACGGGAAGGAAGAGGAGTCTGGGAAGAGGGAGCGAGACGGGAGAGGCTGATTTGGGAAGGAGAAACGAAGATTATCGGGGTTGGAAACAGAGAGAGGGAAGAGGCTAGGGTGTGGAGAAGCGGAGAGCAGGGTAAAAGCGGCGCGTAAAGAGAATAAAACCGTGGGAGGAGGAGGAGGAGGAGCAGGCGGAGGCGGAGGAGGAGGCGACGGGAGGGAGAGAAGGAGGCAAGGGTCGATTCATTCTAATTCGGTTGTGAAGGCTACAGCTTGTCCAACAGCTCTGTAGTATCTGTGGGGTGGCTGCTGGCTGCCACTGTTGCTGCCAATGTGGCCGGTGTACTCCACTGTTCCTCCACCTCTCTCTCCCTTGTCCTCTTTCCACCCCTTTTCGTCCCTCTTTCTCCCTTTCTTTCCCTCTGTTCGCTGCTCTCTCTGCTATCCCTCGTTTCGCCCGCACCACGGTCCTCTATCTGTCTCCACCGCCGTTGACTTCTCGCCCTTCGGGGAGGGAATATTTTTCAGGAAATTTCCGTGCCCGGATGGATACGCCGGGGCGATGATACTTGCCGCGACGACACGGCCCACGGACTTTGTCGACTTGACAAATTGGTAGCGCCGTTGTCGCTTCTATTAGCGTGCCGCGAATGAGGATTTCTAGCCAGGACGGTCTCATCGACGTGTTCACCGACTTTTCCCTCGCACCCGCGATTAAGACGCGCTCCCATATCGAGCTATGTCTCGATCCGATTATTCCACGATAATCTGCCTTTTCTTCCATGTCGAAGGAATCCTTCGAAACACCGAGCTTTGACACGTTCCTGGAAAATTTATCGCGATCCTGCCGCGATAAATCGTGGTTCGCGACGCTCGGTGGGGTATAAATTAAGAAATTTATGGAGCTTTCCGTTTTCTTTTCGTTTTCGTTTCCCGTGCGGCGATATTTGGACGGGACCGCGGCATTCCCGGGGAAAAATCGGGATCTTTTTTCGGCGAGCAACGGAGGCGACGGAGCGTCTCAAAGAGCGGCGCGGAACGGGTTGTATACGGGCGGGCTGTTTATGTCGATACAGGTACAATGTAGCCTCTCGCTGCTCGTTTCCGGCCGCAGTTCCTCCAATCTATCGAACTTCGATCCCCGTCGACTTTCCATTCTACCCGCGGAAAAACATTCCCAGGGAAATTTCAGCGACCAAAAGCCCCGGCTCGGTGACAAGTAGCGCCATAAATAGAGTCGATACGACGGGATACGTCGCATTCCCGTTCGTTCCAGCGTGCCTTGCCAGTCACCCCGATATCTTTCTCTGCTTTACACCGAGCCTGATCCACCCCTGAAAATCACCGTCGAGCCATCGATGGATGGATATCACCGTCTCTGGCTGGCCTGTTTCAGCTGTACTTCGACGAGCTTCGTAAATAAACCGCGCACTAAATAAAAATTACACCGGTGTGCAAGGATCGACGAGTTTGACCGGAAAGCATCTGAGGCGTGCACGGCTATAGTGCACCGTGTTGTACTCTTGCTATGATTGCTAGTTGTTTTCTCTTCGTTTCGTATTTTCATTTTTCTTTCTCCTTTTTTCCTTTTTTTTCCTTTTTTTTTTCGTTCGTCCGTTTTACGCGTGCGTGGTGTTTTTATTTTTCCCGTTTTCGTTTCCCTTTTTATTTATTTTTCCGTTCGTATCAACGTTATTTAAAATTCTTCGCGATAGTAATTCGAGTAATCGAGTTTCGATCGCGATAGAGAGCCGAGCGTTTAACCGGCAATTCCGAGCAATGATATTTCCGACTTTTTATTATTAGTTTCTCGCGAGACTTTACGGTGGATACGATGTTTCATCCGCGCATTCGAAAATCGCTATCCCCGTTGTTATATACGCCTATCCGCGCGTGTGTACGCAAACTTGCATGCCTGTATACATTTTCCTCGTTTTTCTTTTTTTTTTTTTTTACCATGCAAACACGACCGCTCTACCGAACTCCCGACGATTTACAAACCGTCAAACGAGTGATCATGTAACGGGCGCGTTACTCGGCTCTGTTTTTATACCCCCCACCAATCGTGAAATATTGTAGAGTGATCTTGTTATTGACGATTGGTTACAAACGTTAAACTGGCCACCGACCGGCAATTACGGCGCCGCTATTGCGGCTCGGTAAAATATTTCGCGCTAGCCAAAGCCCGGCCGATCTCGCGCGCCGGAAATGGCGTTGCGCGCTCTCCTATCGCCGTCTGTCACGCGACAATTACGCGAATTTCCCGGAAAATTCTACTAATGCGACCTGACGCTTAATTACGCCGCAGCGCGCGTTAATCGTCCGCCGATACACGGAGGACGCGACTTTTGACCCGTTAACGGCGAAAAAATTCGACATGCATGGCCCGCGCGTGTTACACGGCTATCGCATAACCGACAGCTAATCCACTCTTCGATTAAAACGCATCGTAAAACACTTTTGCTGCTCTTCGTCGCGAGAGTCGAATCTCCGCGTTTTGAAGGTACGTTTTGTCGGTGGGTTCCCTGGAATGCTCTCATTGCGTTGCTAGGTTCACCGAGGGAAATTTCCCAACGATTTTTTGGTATTGACAAACATATTTTTCGCTCACAACCAGTTCCGAAAGATTGCAAAAATTTTTATCGCAATTTCTAAGAAAACGCGTATGTTTTAACCCCTTACCCTCGAGGGGTTTGTCGTTAGGGAAAAATAGTAAAAATTCAAAGACTTTCTGCTATAGAGTCGAGAATATTTTTAAAACGATAAATATGAAATCGTAATGGGTATTTTAAATTTAATATATTAATTAACATTGATTTTTAGAATCTGATTAAATGGCGATCGAGAGTCGCCTCTCGAGTGCAAAGGGTTAAAGCAGAAAATATTTTAGAAGCTTCCAACTCGTGGAATCCCTGTATGCTAGAAACAAATTTCGTCACCAGATTCCCTAGAAAACTTCATAATAATATTTGTAGAAACGCGTCATAAATATTCGCAAAGTTTTTATGTCTGTTTGATATTAAAAATCGTATTTTTGCATAAAAATGTCTTTGCAATTCGTTAGTTGTACGTTTGTGATAATATTTTGATGTTCTGCTTGTACGAAGGTACGAGTCGAACCGACACGACGGGGAGTCCGAATCCCTATATTTTGTAACCAAATTTGTCACTAGATTCCCTAGGACGAATTCCAGCTAAAATTCCCCGATTAATCTCCGAGTAATCTCGGGGAACTGTAAAACACTCCGTGGTAACGAGGACCCCGGGCACTAGGAATTCCCCAGTATTCCCTAGATCAGCTACCGGCTGCTAGACGAGTTGCACGGGAAATTCTCCAGCGGTCCCAATTGAAATCGCAGCGAGTTCGCCAAAGAACGGCGGGGAACCGCAGGAAAATTCGCGATGCATTAACGAGAGCGATTTCGCGGCCGATTTACAGGCGGCGTGATCTCTCTCTCTCTCTCTCTCTCCCCCTCGCTCTTTACGCCGGGCGCGCACCATTTACTCGGAAGTCCATTCCGGACGCAGCGACGCGTTCCATAGATGCAGATAGTGGCCCCGATGGACACGGGATAGCGGCGTTTACAATTTAATCGATGATAAATGCCGACAGATAGGCGGGCCGCGCCCTCTCTCCTCGTGTCCCCCGCCGGGTAAACCACTTGGCGCTCGGTTGCTTCCTATTAGACCGGCTCTATACATTTGCAGTATGGTCCATTTGGGGCGCGACTGCCGCCAGGTCCCATCTCTTTCACTCTCCGGGCCGACGCTCGGTGGCGACATGTGGGCTCACCGAAGCAAAACCAGCGGCAACGTGGGTCCGTGGGTGTCGTAGGTGCGACACCAGCCATCCATCTACCCGTAGGCCGGCGTAAAGCCCGGTACAATATCCCTTCTGGGACTTCTTCCCGTCCTTTTAATGGCACACCCGTGGCTATCCTTTCGATATCCACCCCCGTATTACGCGGACCACCGCTTCCACCACGACACGATCATCGCTCGGATCCTCGTGGACGGTCTCGCGCTTCGATCGATCAACTCGCGCCGAGATTTCACCGGGAATGGACTACTGCCGATGGTGCCCGGTGCTAGGTGTTTTGATCGGGCTACCTCGCGCTCGACCAACCCCTTTCGCTCGTGGTTACGTCTTCGTCTGACTGCAAACGCGAGAGAATTACCGATCCTCCTATTACCTCGTTACTCCGGTCTATAAGCCAGGCTCGTATCGCGTATCATTGAGATCGACGCGAGTGATGTCGAGTCGCGGTGGATTTTTCGCGATGAAATCGCGCAAGAAGATCGATCCGCGGCGCGAAAGCCAAGCGGAAAATCTGGCCGGCCGATTCCGGCCGCGTATTATCGAGCGTCGACGGCGGTCGTGCGTGAACGATCGCCTCATAATGACGCTAAATGTTTTAAGTGTATAAAGGGTTTCGCTTCAATATCGCTTAAGCCGGCCCATAGTACTAAAGTGCAGTTTACCGCTGCAACAGCCTGGCCGTTGCACAGAGAGAGGTCAGTTTCACGCTGAAGCTAACCGCTCTCTCCGCGCCGCACTATATCGCCCTCACGGAGCGGTGTGTACGTGTGGTTTCGGCCGTTCTTGTTGCCAACTAAACCGGCCCCCCTTGCCCGCCCCGCGCACTCTAAACTGCGTTTCAAGCTTTATACGGCCACCGTCTAATAAGTGCATCTCCCGTGCAAAAGGAGTGAAAAGGTAGAGGCTGCCTTTGGAGGCGGAGGGTAGGCTGGCAAGCAGGAAATAGTTTGGATAAAGCGTCCATCCGAATCCACGCAACGTTTTTATCCCTGCGTGCATCTACGCACCCTGGTTAGACGCTTTTCCTTCTTTCCGTTTGATGGCTGAGAAATTTTCGTTGGATCGTTGGATGGGTAGACTTTTTTTAAGATTAGAGGGAGGATTAATTTTTATATTCATCCAATTCGTGTCTTTCCTGGGTCTATTCCTATTGCATCGTAATATGGTCCAAAGTGATGGACTCCTCCGCGAGGGATATCTAAAAGAAACATGGCGGGCGCGTGAAACTCTTCCACCTGCCGATTTAGAATTCGTCGTGATGGTTACACGGATGGAGAATCGGGAAAGGGTGATTAAAAATTTTTATTACTCAAGTGAGTAATTTATTTAGTGGATCTTTCGTCTTCCTCGCGTTTATTTTCACTACGACGCGATTACAATGCGTCTCGGAATACTTCGAAGACGCTCTGAACGGAACATGGCAGACGACTTTATTCCTTAACGACTGCAATGTTAAATACAAATAGAAAACACGTGGAAATTTCGTTTTGCCTTATTTGGACGGTTTGTTTGCTAAGCGAAAGCGGCGAGGAACGATACGAGAGGAGCCAGGATTGATAGACGATGGTCGTGGCCTAAAGGACCATCGCTAGGTGTAACGCGGCAGTTTCAAGAAGCTTTGGGTACGGTGTAAGGTTTCTACGATCGAGTAGAATAGGAGGAAAGCCACGGCGTTGTGTTTAAACACGCAAACAGTTATCGCGAGCTAACGACGCCGCGTCGGCGTCGGGTTTCCGCGGAGCCGTCTGTTTCGCGTTTAACGAACACATCCACTGGCTGGATAAATAATCCGCGCAAATGCGCATAAAAATGTTGCGACCGGTCGACCACAGGGGGTAATCAGTTCGCGTTGCGACGCGGCGACGTTTCATTTTTCATCCCCCGCGCGCGGCCGACGCGCCGCCCATTGTTCCTCGAACTACCTTGGATCGTTCGTGGAAAAAAACGCCCGTTTCCCGGTTTATATTATAATTCGCGCGATAGTTCCTTCGCTAGAAAACGCGGCAAATTTGTTGGAACGCTCGGAATAGTCGCCGGTGTAACCTCTGGATCTCGATACTTCGGTAGCGATAGTTAGGTGAAAATTCGTGTAAAAGGGTGAGCTTCGGTTGGAAAATTTTGGCAGCGACACTATGCACGCGCAGGATTCGGAAAAGAAGCTAGTATCTCGGTGAATAGGCGAATTAGTCGCGAAACCAAAGGATAATCGAGGATACAAACGTCGAGATAGATATACTTTTAAGCAAATCTGATGACTCAAATCATTTCAAATTTTCGCGCCAAATATATATAGATGCTTCACGAATTTCACACAGCACTGCCTTTATTTCTGTTAACAAACATTTCTAGTATACCTACGTCTATATTAAACAGCTCGGAAGATAGAATATGGCAAAAGAAAAGCCCAATTTCTAGACTTAGGATCACCTCCTCCGAATTTACAAAGTTTCGCTGCTATAATTTGTTATCGGAGCGTCGGATATCTGGCAGGAATGAGAGATCTAGGCGCGGAAAAGCGTGCTGTGGCCGAAAAGCGAGCACCCCGTTCTCTCGTGCTTGTCGAGGACAAAACGTGGAACACTCGGTAGAAGAGACGATCGCGCGGCGGGCAAGGAGGCTGAATGGGAACGGCTGGAAGAGGAGAACGACAGAGCGGACGATCGTTAGGAAGCGCGGCGGAGGATCGGGGACGTTTAGCGAGTGGCTCGGAACAATCTCGCGGCGCAAAGTAACTCGCAGGAGTATACGTCGCTGTTCTGCATAGGCCGTGGGAGGCGGAGAGGTGTACACATCGGGGGTGTAGGTGTGTGTTTGTTTTCCTCTGTCGGTGGCGTGCGGAAAGCGAGCTGCGGAGGCGATGGAGAAGACGAGTGCCAGCCCCGGGCGGTGGTCGTTTCCCGGGCAAGTAGCCGGAGTGGATGGATAACTTGGCCATTGTGACGAGCGATGGCCTCCAGCAAGAGTAAATGATTGCCGGGAAGCGGATACGGTAGAGAGGGTGCCGGCGGGTCTTTGTTGTTTCGAATAACCGAAGGGTTCTTCGATGGGGCCCATCGAAACCACCCCCGTCCAATAATACTCTCTCCTTCCCTCTTTCTCTCTCTCTCTCTCTCTCCTTCTCTCTCGCCTCGCGATTCCGTGCGTCCTTCTCCGTCTCGCCCCTCGTTCTACCGACGCCGCCGACGCCGCCAACCCCCTAGCACTTCGGCCCGTTCTCTTTACCGCTATTATCGGTAATTAGAAGTACCCTCGTGGCCACGCGACCATTTCAACCCGACGAGAGCGGCCCAGCTCGCCACGCGATCGGTAACAACTTCGCTAATTCCACGCCGGCAATTTCTCCCGGAATATCTGCCCACCGGGCAGTGCCATCCATCGTCAGCCGCGTTAATTGGAGGAGATCGTGATTTGTTTGGCTCCGTGTCGGTGGAAGCGACCACGATTGTTTCTTTTTTACATCCAACGAAAAGATGAGAGACAGATAAAGAGAGAGAGAGAGAGAGGGAGAGAGAGTAGAGGAGAACGTCGAAATCGTAGGATCAGAATTTGCAAAGTTCCCGAAGGTTCACTGTGCGCGGATATGGTAAGCCAATATATGGCCCTTTGCTTCGTGGCAGGGCACACCGCCACAAAAGGCCAGCGCGGTGCACAGAGCTCGCGAGATGGATACAATACATTAGTCATAAAATTCGGTTTTCAAAGGAACCACGTTAATATTTGAGATTAAAGCTCCTCGCGAGCCTTCAGCCGCGCATCGCTCGGCTTCCGGTTCGTTGCTCCACGATTGTCTAAACTTTATCGAGACTCTGCGCGATTACTGCACGCTGATTTCCCTCCTTTCGTAGCTAAACACGAATGTCTGAATCGTCGAGAAATTAGTCGGATGATTCCACCCTTCGAGAGACGATCTGCAATTACCTCGAATTAGGGTCCTCGAATTCGGAAAAACCAGCTTCCCCGTGGCTTTCCCTAATTTCCTCAGTCGCGTAACTCGAAAGCCACCCTCGAGTGGAAACAACGACATCCTCTGGGTTCGTGGTCGTTTTCTTCTCGTCTTGGAGAGTGGGCTCGGAAGACGCGGGGTACGACGATGATATTCGGGACGCGGATCGAAGACGAGAGAGCAGTGTCCAGTTTTCGGCATGGAAGCTCGCGGGTTCGCGAATCGCGTTACGCCACTCTCCTCTTTGCCATGGAGCAGGAATACGCTCGATGTGTTATGATATCGGGAGAGCGGGCGGGGCCGCCGCAAAGGGGAGGAATACTTTGAGCAGCAGCAGCGAGTCTTTGATCAGAATCTATCAAAAGGATTGGTTGCTCCATTGTGGCCCGCGTTCCGCATCGGTATTACTTGCCATTGCGATCAGAACGCGTTCCCTGGCTACGAATATTAACGTTCCGCGGGATGCAGCGGCCCGGTCACAATGCGCCAGCCAATCTCTCTGATAGTAGCTAGAGAAACCTTCCCCGATCCGATATCAGGCTAACTAGTTATCGGGGCCGCGGCTTTTCTGCCTTAAACTCGCGGCCCGACTTTTGCCCGCTTGTCGACGCGAGACGACAAGTCAAAGCGGAAAAAATTCCAAAGTGTTCCCTCCCTCTCTGGCCTCTCCGGTGCACCCTTAATAGGCCTGCTCCTAATAGCCGTCTCGGATGCACTTATCGCGATTGCGTTGCAACGCTGCAGCATCGCGCGGATACCGCATGCTTCCGGTCGATATTCTTCTTTTTCCTTTTCCTCTTTTTCTTCCCTCCTTTCCCGCGTTTCGCCGCGACCCTTTTCGCGATTCAACGACAAGGGAACCGGACGAAAGCGTTTGTCCGGGGCCGATAGGAACGTGAAGAGTCGGAAGAAAGAGGAGATGGAAGCGGAGAGAGACGATAGAGGGTGGTGACCCGGAAGGCGTGCGGGAGAACAAACAGGCAACCGGGAGGAGGTGGGCCATGTTGATCCAAAAAATCGCGGATATCACCGGTAACGCCGGCCGAACAAAGGAAGGAAAAGAGCAAAGGGTTGGAAAACGGGAAGGAACGGTGAGCGGTAAAAAGGGAAGCTGCGGATGCTGGATAGAGGGAGAGGGTGGATGGAGGAGGGTGGTCGCGCTCTTTCTTTCGCGTCTCTGTCGGCCGGTGTAAAGAGCGTGGAAATGTGGCGCAGATGGGAATGCGGATTGTGCGACGCGCGAGAGAAGGTGGAGCAAGAATCGAAACTCGGGGACTTTGAGATCCAGTCGATAAAGCTATTAGCATTTAGACGAGCTGTCGCCGGCGTCGTTCGCCCTCTTCTCCACCCCCGCGCCACCCACC
>NW_016907911.1:130214-149150 GCF_001483705.2 Eufriesea mexicana | reverse complement strand
GGAGAGGAGAGGAGAGGAGAGGAGAGGAGAGGATCGGCGCGACGCGCGGAGGCAGTCCAGCGAGGGAGAGGAGAGATGGTTTAACGCACCAACCACCCTTCACCGTGGAAAGGTGGTGCGTTATAGTGGCACGGTGGTCGGACGACTTGGTCCACACACGCGCGCGCGGCCGTGTACGTGCAGCGCCGCGAGTGAACGCGCGCACTTACACGCGGAAGGCTGGCTGGTCCATCTCCACACTCTATACGGAAGATACTTATTAAAGGCATCTCTCCCGCAAGCAGCGGCCGGTTGCCGTGGAAACCTGACTCGACCACGCGTGTACGTGTACAAAACGCCCCCGCCCGCGTGCGAGCGTGTGCGCGCGATATGACGCGACCGTGTGCCCAGACACGTGGAGGCGGCCTACCGTGTGTATACGTGCGATCACACGTCGAGAAAACCGACGGGAGGAACAAACAACGCCGAAGAGAGAAGGAGGAGGACAACGAAGAGGCGAGTACACGCATATACCCGTGTACACACCGGCGACACGCGCGCAACCGTACGCGTAACTGTACGCGCGCGTATACGTTCCGTGTCTGCGTGTACCGCGGCGTTTCACCGTCGAGGTAGGGGTGAAACAACCCTCTAATAGCCGGGGCGGCGCCTATACCCAACCCTAATAGCCCTATCTCGCCCTCGTCTCTCTCGCTTCGCTTCGTTCCTTCTCGAGCATCCGAGCCTCGTCTATCGTCTTTCTTCTCCACCCTTCGCGTAATTTTCGCCTCCACCGTGTCTCTTCCTCTTCCACCCCTTCTTCTTCTTCTCCTTCTTCTTTTTCTTCTTCTTCTTCTTCTTCTTCTTCTTCTTCCTCTTCTTCTTCTTCATCCCCCTTCCCCGTTCTCTCCATTCTCGTCCCCGTCTTAACCCTCTCTCGCGCGATTCTCTTCGTACCCGTTCCTTCGTTCTCCAGCCTTTTCTCCTTTCGCTACCCTCCCCCCCGACCACCCCTCTCTCCTCGTCTCTCGTTTAGACTGCCCGTTTCGCTCTCTCGCTCTGTCTCTCTCCACCCTTCCCGGTGCTCGCCGCGCGCTGTTTGTTTATTCGATGCCTTTTCACTCTCTATTAGTCTCCCGCGCTCCTACATTTTCTGATTAGCCGGATGTCGCGCGTATACACGCTTTACCTACCGCACCCGATTCCGCGCGCCGGCTTTTCTTTGAACCGGAGGCAACCAGAGCCATCCGATCGATCGCGCCACCCCCGCCCTCCTCACACACCCTCCGACCCTCCCTCACTCGCACCAACGCCGCCACCCCCTCGAACCAACCGACGACTCACCCCTTCTCTCTCTTTCTCTCTTTCCCCCTCCGCCGCTCTCCCTCTCTCTCTCTCTCTCTTCCCTCCCGCGCCCCCGCCACCCGCGCCGTTCTTCTCGCTACTCCGTGTGTAGAGGAGCGCGCGTGCGGCCGGTTTTGCGAGCGCGCGTTCAACGATTCGCGTTTTCGTTTCCGCGATGAACGGTCCTTTGGCAACGGTCAACCGCGCTCGGACGGCCGGAGAATGGAGCGGTCTGTTTGCCGGCCAGGCTTTCCGCGAATGTCTTTATCTCGCGCGGCATCCCGACGCCGCGTCGCGTCGCCACTCTGTTCCCGGGAAAGAAGGAAAATTTGATCGCCAGCCTTTTAACGGCGCGGAGAACGCTGCCCGATGCCCGAGACCCGTCCTACTTCCCTTTTATCCCTCCTTTAGCCTTCCTGTATCTTTTCCTTTTTCGTCGTCGTTTTCTTCTCCGTTTTTCTCTAACGCAAAATTGCTCCCAGCACTCGAAACATCCGCTCGTAATAAGCTCCCGATACCCCGTACCAGGAATGCTATACGACGATTGTTTCTAGGGTGGAAAAGGCTTGGAAGCTTAGTTACAGTTTCGATGAAGATTTTGGTGGTTTTGTTGATATATTTGACATACTTCGTAAAGGATGGAATCAAAATTAACTCTTTGCACTCGGAGATTTTTTCGTTACAGAAAAATAGTAATTCGAAGATCTTCTGCCATAGAGTGAACGATATTTATTGTTATTATTGTTATTATCATTTTATCTATAAATGGACCGTAGTCTATTTGCATAAAATTTCACGTATAAAAGAAAAGTAAACGAATTGTACATAATATAACACCGAAGGGACGTGCTTATAAACTCTTTGTTCAGGAGGAATAGCTTTAATCGATAATCATTCGTAATTGTCTCTTGAAAGTTTGTAAAGACCCATGAAAGGAATCTGAACGATTATAAAGAGTGTCCGAGTCAGTAATAATACGGTAAATTGGATTAATTAATCCATATGTAGATCTGGATACATCAATGTTTAAAACGGTAAATAAGAAATCGTATGCAAATTAGGACGTAGAATTATTTTACTTAGACATTTCATGCGTCGTTGGGTAATTTTAAATTTAGTATGATAATTAACGTCGATTTTTTGGAATCCGATTAAATGGCGACTGAGAGTCGCCTCTCGAATTCAAAGGGTTAAATCTTAAATAGGATGCAAATCCGTCATACGAGGATTATCTATTTATATTTGGTAATAAATTCTCCTCCTGCTCATTGCAGTTTAAATTTGTCCATTCGTTAACAATTAAGACTGGTAATAAAGAAAATGCACCGAATATCCCGAAATTGATTGAAAACAATAAACAATTTTATAAATTTATATAGACTGGAATTAATCATCTAAACGTTGTAATTAACCATTCGTGTTGTTAATGATCCCAATACTTTGTTAAATGTATAAAAAAATAATTGCTCGAATTTGGATAATAAATTGTCCTTCTTATTGCAGTTCAAATTTGTTCGTTCATAGACAATTAACACATTGTTGACCAGTGACGAGTTAACTCGTCATTGCACTCGCATTATGTATTTCAATTTATGAAACCCAGGGCGATATAGAATATTGCGTGTGAAAGTGATTTTGAAGATTGGATTACAAATTAATAGCCGGTGACATGACGTAGCTTCTGTGCAAAATTGCCATTCAACAAAGTGTCATAATTCTTCAGTAACAAAGAAAATGCACCGAATATCCTGGAATTTATTGAAAACAATAAATAATTCTGTAAATTTATATAAATTGGAATTAACCATCTGCGTCGCTAATGATCTCAATAGGATGTTAAATGTATATAAAGAAATTGCTCGAATTTGGATAATAAATTCTCCTCCTTAATGAAGTTCAAATTTGTCCATTCATGGACAATTAAGATTCTTTGGTAACAAAGAAAATGTATCGAATATCCCGGAATTTATTGAAACCAATAAACAATTTTATAAATTTGTATAGACTGGAATTAATCATCTAAACGTTGTAATTAACCATTCGTGTTGTTAATGATCCCAATACTATATTAAATGTATAAAAAAATAATTGCTCGAATATGGATAATAAATTCTCCTCCTTAATGAAGTTCAAATTTGTCCATTCATGGACAATTAAGATTCTTTGGTAACAAAGAAAATGCACCGAATATCCCGGAATTTATTGAAAACAATAAACAATTGTATGAATTTGTATGAATTAGAATTAATTATTTACGCGTTGTAATTAACCTTCCATGTTAATAATGATCTCAATAGGGTGTTAAATGTACATAAAAAATAATTGCTCGAATTTGTACGATTTATTTCGCAGCCAGACGTTGCATTGTATCGAATGTTACGGTAGGGTTGAGATCGCTATGCTAATTCGTTTGTACGGTACGAGTTTCCTTTGTGTCGCGCGAGTTCCAGGTCTCGAGATTATCTTCGGGACGGTGAATGAAAGTCGACTTACTTCTCGCAACAAGAAACCCAGATAACATTCGCGTGAAGTCAACCATGCGCCAAATAATGCAGTCATAAACCACCCCTTTCGGAGATACGATCAAGGGAACCCGAAGGGGTATTGTGCGCAGGGACACCGGAAGGGAGGCGCTTCTAACTTCGTCGGACATTCTTTTCATGGCGGAGTGCCTCGCTGCACAATCGATCTATTCATCCCTCGTTAATTACCATCTTATTTATCCTATTAAACTGTGGAGCAAACATTTCCACGCCCGAAAATCGTTACCCCTGCGAGGCGGGGCGAGACGATTCGTGTAAACGCGATAATTTCGCGATCTTTTTGCAACCTGGGTTAACAGGTGCGAGAAATTTGTATTTTAAATCAATTTTCACCGATTTTTGCAGATTTATGGAGGAAATATTTGCGATTCTAAGAGAAATACGTGCTGAAATTTTTGAATATTCTGATTTATTAAAATTGGAAACGATAATGGATGGAAACTAGATGGATTTTTATATCTCTAAAAATGCTAATAAGTACTGTTATCTCTCCTCTTGTATCGATTTTCGCGTTTCAAATTTTTTTATCGCTTGAAATTAAATGTCGGGAATGTTTTCGGGTTCGAAATCGTCATCTAGATTCTTTAGAAGCATCGATATATTTTTCGTACCTTTAGGTGAATAGGAGAAGAATTTTATATTTTGTTCTTTTAAAAGTTAAATCCTGTACCATAATTTTAACACCGTCTCCTCGATCTGACACTTGAAAATCTTGAAATAATAGTAAAGTTCAGCTCCAAACTCAGTCAAAGACACATGCATGCAACGCACGCACACGATCGCACAAAACACCATACAAAACGCCATATTTAAATCCTGTATCATAATCCTTTTAGCTTTATTTCTTAATTATTTTTATTTTACTATATCACTTCTTTATAAAGGGTGTTTACCTGTCAAATAAATAAATTATTTTAATATCCTCTTCTCAATCTGACACGTAAAAATCCTGAAAAAACGATCAAGTCCATCTCGAAACCCAGTCGAAACTAATACATACAACGCGTACACACGCTCGCACAAGAAAGCCCGCGAAACTTAAATCTTGTACCATAATTTTAACACTGCATTCGGCGCTTTGCGCGCTCAAAGCGCTCCCAAAGACCGCACATTTTTGAAGCATGCTTGGCAAGCAATACGTTGCATATATGCACATTTTTAATTTAAAATTGGTAATATATTCACATAAAGTATTCTTAGATATTACTATATATTTTATACATCGATTTACTATCTAAAATTTTTTATATTTTAATTAATATTTATTTCACAAACTTGAATAATGCTTTAGTGTGTGATATCTGGTAAAGCATACTCCTTTGTGCAATGGTGTTTGGCACCAGATTGAAAATGTAAATGATTTTTAAAAAGTGATTTTACTATTTCCGTTCAAATTTGCATATATACTTCGAAATAACAAAATCTACAACAATAAAACACTTTATAAGGCACGGTAAACGATCCTCACAGAGGATCTGTATACCCATGTCCTGGCTATACTAATTGTTTTTATATTCTTGGCATGTCAGCATTCAATTATTTTGCTCATCATTTGTCACAAAAATGCGCAATTTTTCTTCACTACCCTGGTAATATAACAAAAACTTTGTCTTTAGTTGCCTCAGTCTGAGATTCAATCGAGAAAAGCTGAAAATGATATATCTCGTGATCCGTAAGCAATATATTAACCCTTTGCATTCGAGAGGTGACTCTCAGTCACCATTTAATCAGATTCAAAAGATCGACGTTAATTAATATATCAAATTTAAAATTACCTAACGATGTGTGGAATGTTGAAGAAAAATATTTCTTTATAATTCTTAATAATTCTTAATTTGCATACGATTTCTTATTTACCATTTTAAACATTGATGTGTCCAGATCTACATATGGATTAATTAATCCAATTTACCGTATTATTACTGACTTATGATTTATATATTATTGCTGACTTTAGACTCTTTTTATGGATCTTTACAAACTTTCAAAAGACAATTACTAATGATTATCGGTTAAAGCTATACCTTCTGAACAAAGCGTTTATCAGCACGTCCCTTCGGTGTTATATTATGTACAATTCGTTTGCTTTTCTTTTATACGTGAAATTTTATCTAAATAGACTACGGTCCATTTATAGATAAAATGATAACAATATTAATAATCAGAAATATCGTTGACTTTATGGCAGGAGGTCTTCGAATTAGAATTTTTGTGTAACGAAAAAATCTCCGAGTGCAAAGGGTTAATTTTGATTCCATCCTTTATCAAGTATGTCAAATATGTCAACAAAGCTACAAAAATCGTCATCGAAACTGTAACTAAGCTTCCGAGCCTTTTCCACCATAGAAACAATGGTCGCGTTGCATTCGTACAATTCGTTTGCTTTTCTTTTATACGTGAAATTTTGTGTAAATAGACTACGGTTCATTTATAGATAAAATGATAACAATAATAGTAACCAGAAATATCGTTGACTTTATGGCAGAAGGTCTTCGAATTAGAATTTTTGTGTAACGAAAAAGTCGTCGAATGCAAAGAGTTAATTTTGATTCCATCCTTTATCAAGTATGTCAAATATGTCAACAAAGCTACAAAAATCGTCATCGAAACTGTAACTAAGCTTCCGAGCCTTTTCCACCATAGAAAGAATGGTCGCGTTGCATTCGTACAATTCGTTTGCTTTTCTTTTATAAATAGACTACGGTCCATTTATAGATAAAATGATAACAATAATAATAACCAGAAATATCGTAGACTTTATGGCAGGAGGTCTTCGAATTAGAATTTTTGTGTAACGAAAAAGTCGTCGAGTGCAAAAGATTAACACCGTCTCCACAGACTGACACGAAGAAATGTCCAGCTGGAGAGGTAGGCGATGTAGCCACTTGCTGGGAACGAGAGCAGCGATACCCAGCGATCTCGAGGGCGTTGATTAATCCAGCGATCGATGGCGGGAGTGGATCCCCGGCGAAAGTCGAGCTCGATTTAGCATCCGCGACGCGTCCCAGCGCAAGGTTGGAATTTTCCGAATCGAGAGGGTGGCGGGCGATGGGGCGGTCGGATGGGGCTAGAGGGGGTGGCGGGCTCGGAGAAAATCGAACGAGTAGGCGTCGGGATGACGATTCGCCGGAGCGTCGACGGAGCGCTCTTGCACCTTTCTCCCGGCGTTTTTTCACGTGCGGTTTCATTTAGCCAGGCGGCAATATCACGGAGACCCGGCTCGCAATTCCGTCTCTGTCTCTCCTCG
The DNA here is from genome assembly GCF_001483705.2 of Eufriesea mexicana. NCBI lineage: Eukaryota > Metazoa > Arthropoda > Insecta > Hymenoptera > Apidae > Eufriesea > Eufriesea mexicana. The sequence goes on along the minus strand of NW_016907911.1, from coordinate 142,037 downwards.
CGTCTCCCGCCTTCTTTCATACCGCCTTCCTCTCCGCCCATCTTTGTTCCGCGCTTTCTTTCTTTCGCGCGCGTAATCATCGCGAGCGCGCGCAAGACTCCCATTTCACCGGCCGCAAAGAAAGTGCAACCCCGCCGAGCCCCGCCGAGCCGGCGCTGCTTTCGTCGCGAGCGCGCTCGGTTTGCCAGAAACGGCCCGAAACGCAAATCCCGGCCGCGGACCGTCTTCTTCCGCCTTTCCTCCAAGCGCACACACGCGCGCGTCCCGCGTTCTAAAGTTTTCCCACCGGTTCCCCGGATTAACGCTTCAGCCGCCGCGAGGAGCAAGCGAGACGGCCGCGGAACACGCTCCGATTTTCCGGCCAAATGCAAACGATACTTCGCCATGTCCACGGTTTCCTGCACGCGCTCTTGTGACACAAGGAATTTAATGTTTTCCGCGAGAATAGCGAGGAATATTGAGACTCGTTTATTATCAGTGACGGAAATTATGAAAGTGATCTAAATCAATTATACTCGAATATATTACGACAAAATAAAATTATTCTTCTCATACTAATTAATTTTCTTTTTTATTTATTATTTATTTCGAGCGGGCTTGCAGCACAACTAATCTTCCATGAGAATGTAGAGGAATATTAGGAATCGTTTGTTATCCGTGCCAATAATTGCAAATATGATCCAAGTCAATTGCACTCGATTATATTATGACAAAATAGTATTATTCTTCTTATAGTTAATTTTTTTTTAATTTATTATGCATTTGGGGCGAGCTTGCAGCACGCCTAATCTTCCGCGAAACAGTCGAGGAATGTTAAGATTCGTTTATTATCCGTACCGGTAATTGCGAAAGTGATGCAAGTCAATTGCATTCGATTATATTATGACAAAATAGAATTATTCTTCTTATAATTAATTCTTTTTATTTAGTATGCATTTGGGGCGGGCTTGCAGTATACATAATCTTCCGTGAGAATGTAGAGGAATATTAAAATTCGTCTGTTACCCGTGCCATTAATTGCAAATATGATCCAAGTCAATTGCATTCGATTATATTATGACAAAATCGAATTATTCTTCTCGTCGTAATTAATTTTCTTTTTCATTTATTATTTGTTTGGGGCGAGCTTGCAACACACTTAATGTTCCATGAGAATGTTTGGAAATGATTCGTCTGTTACCCATATCAGTAATTGCGAAAGTGATTCAAGTCAATTTCATTCGTTTATATTATGACAAAGTAAGATCATTCGTTACGTCATAATTAATTTTCTTATTCATTTATTATATATTTGGGGCGGACTTCAAACACACCTAATCTTCCGTGAGAATGTAGAGGAATATTAAGATTCATGTGTTACTCATATCAATAATTGCAAAAGTGATTGAAGTCAATTGCATTCAATTATATTATGGCAAAATAGAATTTCTCTTCTCGTCGTAATTAATATTCTTCTTTATTTATTATATATTTGGGGCGAGCTTGCAGCACACCTAGTTTTCCGTGACAATGTCGAAAAATATTGAGATTCGTTTATTATCCATATCGGTCAATTGCATGATGAAATAAAAGTATTATCGGGAAAACAGCGAAAAATTGGGTGAACGAAAAATTCGTAGTTAATTAATTTTTATTTTTATTTATTATACATACCTTTGCGCTCTCGATCGCCGTTTATTTCACTACCTTGAAGCAAATGAGTAACGAATATAAAACAATAACTAGATTAGAAGTAACTAGACGTGAAATATTGAAATATCGAAAATTTAAGTTGCTTTTATTTCTTTTCTCAGTGACCCCAGAAAAATCTAAAGAAATCTTCGAATCGTATCTCAATATCGAAAACAGAAAATCTGGAAATGCAAAGGGTTAATATTCCGAACCCCAAGCACCCGCTTAAATATTCCTATCCACGTTTCCCTCAGCTACACCAAATCTATTAGCCTCAAAAATCGGTAAGCGTAAAATTCCCTAGAATTTAACTCCTTGTACTCGAGAGGTTAGCTTCAGTCACCATTTCATAAAATTTGACAGATCGATATTAATTAATATATCAAATTTAACGTAGTGTAACAATGTGCGAGGTATCGAAATGAAATAATCCCACAATTCTATTATCATACAATTCTCTATTTATTTACTGCTGAACAAAGTATTGTCAATTTTTTAGTAGAGAATTTTCTCAATTTCTACTCTTCTCTAGCTAAAAAATCGAGTGCAAAGGGTTAAAAAATTCGGCAAACGCAGATAATCGCTTTGACTCGTTTGTCGGCTACATGGACGATTTATTCCGCCGAGTGGATGGAAGCTACGATTATCGAGACGCCGCGAGATGGCGTTAAAGTCGGCGTGCCTGTTCGCTGCCGGTGGACCGGTAGAAGTTTCTCGAATTAAGAGATCAATTAACTTTAATGTTCCCAGAAGGCCTCTTACGACTCTGCGCGTTTTTCACGCCGCATTGGATCCGATCGATAATCTGTATCGAACTCGCGCGCCTCGTCCGACGCGTGATTAAACGCGTTTCCATTAAACGCGCGATTTAATCAGCACAATCGTTCGATCCCGGCCTGTCTCCGAGTGGAATTTCCGCGAGTTCGCGACAGCCGCGGGGAAGCTCGCTACTGGGGTACGGTTTGTACATGGCGGACACGCATCTCTCGACAGGGGTGCGCGTGTAAGCCTTAAGTCTCGAGGGTCGAAACTGCGACTTTTCGTGGGCTCGGCTGGGCAAACGGGGAATTTTTCCGGCTTCCTTCCGGCCCGGCTGAAGAACCGGCGAAAATACATCGCGGAAAATGTACGCGGAAAAAGACAATGGCGACGCGGGGCACGGGGCTACCGGAAGTTAAGTCGATGGTAACAATTTTCCCGGTAATTCCAAGCTCTACGTTATTAACCGAGGCGTCCGATCCGTTATCGGATTCGCGGTCATTCACGGTATAACGAGGGGATTCCTCGAAATTTGTTTAAATAATTCGACTCGGTAAATAGGGGAACCGTAGCGGCTGGATACAAAGAGTTAAAAGGAAATCTCGCGTTCGAAATAGCGAAGCGGCATGCCTCGGTTGCTTTTATTCCCCGCGTTTTTATTGCTTTTGCCAAATGCACGCGTTCTATTATGGATTCAGCGTAATGTTTCCTCTTCTCGCGAAACGAATATCGAAGATTGAGTTTTTCGAAAAACCAACGCTTTTGCTGTACATTCGTTCCTTCCAATTTTCCTCCCCCCGTTTCACCTTCTCTTTCGAGATACTTTATTTCTTGCTTGTTATTTCCTTCTCTTTTTTCCGTTCTCTTCTCTCTCGATCCTCCTCGAACCTCGTTCGTGCTCGATTCGTGGACAGGTAGAAGGAATATTTTCGAAATTAAGCGTCAGATTAATAGCGACGAGATATCGAATGATCGTCGTTCGTTCATAATGCTTGATAAGAACGCGGGCTGCGTTTGTTGTTTCGGATGAAATCTGGTATCGAACATTTTGATGGATCGTCTCGTTTTTATACCCGTATCGCGCGGCAATTTTTGTTCCTTTTGTATTAATGTTATATTTATGCGTCCATCGTAACGAGCCGCAGCTCTGTTTTCGTGCACGAGTATTGTTTACGTAATTGTACCGTCATAATCGCGCTGGTCCGTGAATTTTTCGTTAAATTCGCTTTTTTCGTCGAACACACGCCTCGTGTTCCTTTATTAAAATAATCATAATGCATCGGCCGGCAAACAAGTCCATTTGCATTGTTCCCCCGACGAAATAATGATGCCTCTTTTTCATCTGATCGCTCATTTATTCCGTAATTTTTCCCCGACTGGTAATACTATCCAACATATTTTAACTTTCCGTCTAATCCGTGATATCCGTTCGGTGGTGCTTGGAGAGTTTATTTTCTTCAACCCGAATCCGTAATCGAAACTGTTCTATCGTTCACGGTTCTCGAAAATTGTGAATTTCTCTGAAAACGCGCGATTTTTTGGCTAAGATAAAATATTAAGTAAAAAGTAAGAAAGTTAGGAGGTTCGTTCTTATCTGAAAAGTTAGGTGACATTATCACGAGTTTATCGATATTCGTAATTATAAATGTTTCTGTTTCTGAATAATTATAATTGGTCACAAAATTTGAAAATAAGTCACCGAGTTGAGATTCCGGGCAGTATTCTTGCATATTTAAGAAAAGTTCTTCATTTGGCATGAATTTGTTACACGGCATCGTATTTTGTAGGCTTTTCTGAAGAAGAAACCATGGAACGGAATTGTAGAAACGGTTTCCAATTCAATTAGATCGAGAAAATATTCGTGGGTAACTTGTATAGGAGGTTTTACTGTCCCATAGCCATTGCTCACTTTCGCAGCCTCAACAGTGCTCTTCGACGACCTCCTTGCACATTCTGTGTTCCTATTACCAAATCCGAGCTTCGAGACCGAAATAATAGATGGCGCTGATCGAATGTCGCTTGATTTTCTATCCTTGTCTATCTTACTGAGAGAATCAGTGCCGTATCAACGGATAGTATTTGAGGTATAAGGAGTGTATCTATTAACCGCATTCGCGATAAATGCCATATTTCGCTACATTTAAGTCGATATTTTTTTTAACCTTTTGCTATTTTTATAATAACATGAAAGAATATGCTATGATAATACGTAAATAATATTTATTATTAATTTTTACAATACATTTTCAGTATTAATATTTTTATTATTAACTGATATACTTCTTGTTTCTACTTAGCTTACAGTACTTATCCTAATTAATTTTAATTTAGATGTGCAACAGATATTGCCTACTCTTTATGTTCAAAGTGTAAAGGGAAAATGAAACATTTACAGGAGATAGGAAAAATCTTAAACTTTGAGCGCAGCTCTTAGCTTGATATCGTTTTCCAAAAATTATTCTTTGGAAAACGATACCAATTACCAGGTCTCACCACGAGGAGGTGGCTACGCATCGAGACCCGACATGCGCCCTAGTGGCGCAGCCTGCTGGCACTACCTGTATCAAAGGTACCCTAATCTAACTTGGAGCGAATTAAGTTAAAATGACTCTACTGACACTTTATTATATTTCGTGTCATACAAAAGGGGTTTCGGTTCGGTATACTGAAACTCTACTGTCGCAACGCTAAGATATTTTCAAGTTCCCATAAAAATAGGGAATGAAATATCAAACACGCGAGTTAATAGAAAATCGCGACGCGCCCGAACGAGTTCGCGATTATTCGAAAGACCGACTAGCCTAGGCGATGTACTCCCGTGTACAGAGATAACTTCATACCTCGGCACCCTCCCGATCGGGCCTAGCTCAATTCCAGTCACTGTCGCACTCGCCAAGACTTACACGTGGACCAAGGATAGTCCCTGAACCAATGAAACTTCTAGTGTCAACGCGAGGGCCCTGCTGGGCGGTTGCCGGCCAAGACAGACACTTCGCATCCCAGCCACACGGGGTAGAACTTAATCATCCCTGTGGTCTAACCGTAGATGGTACTAGTCCGTCAGCCAGCATGTGCCCGAGCCCCAGTCGCGTACGACTTAGGCAGCGGACCGCCCCGTCGAGGTCAGAAGACGCACTGATCCGAGGGGGTCACCCTGGAACCCGATGCATGACGAGATTGACAGTGACTGGAAATGAGTGTCGGAGACGAGTCGTGAGGATGACTTACGAAGCATGTACTTATCGAGTACACGAGAGCACGTCGCGTAGGCTAGTCGGTACTTACGAACGATCGCGATTATCGCGAGAACAATTATGTTCTATTTGCTAAACGAGGGGGATAAGAAAATGATAGAGAATTTATAAATTTCGCTCCAAATTAGGTAGCTTACCTTTGTACAGACAGCGCGCACATGATACTTAGTCTATGGATCTATCTTATGATTACTTAAAAGTAAACGCACGCATCGTTCATTGATGTGTCGCAAACAGAATCTTGAGAAACCTAAAAGCTAAAACAGAATATATTATTGTTAATATGTAGCTGAAAGGAAAGGGATTAGTACGAGGAAACCATCAAGGATAATAACCAAATGGAACGAGCAAGCCAACGACGAGACCTGAGCAACATAACTACGAGACAGAAACATTCCAACGGTGAGATATAAACATACCAACGAGGAAGCGCTCGAGTATTATACGAAATACTCGAACGCTCTAACGAAAACAAATCGAACGGAAGTCGTAAAATTTGTGAAAGGAAAGATTTAGCCAACGATGAGACATAAGTAAACCAACGACGAAGCATTCGAATATTATACGAAATACTCGAATGCTGAAACAAAGACACATAGAATGAAAAAAATAAAATCTGCAAGAAGAAATTATTGTTAAATTATTTAAGAGAGTGGACAATGGCCACTGAATAGCCATTGATCTAGCCAACGATGATATACAATACAAATAAACCAACGACGAAGCATTCGAATATTGTACGAAATACTCGAATGCACAAACAATGAAAACTAGAATGAAAGAAATAATATCTGAAAGAAGAAAGATAATTAAAACCTGAAAGAAAAAATAATTAGTACCTGAAAGAAGGAATTATTATTAAATTATTCAAGAGAGTAGACAATGGCCATTGAATAGCCATTGATCAAGCCAACGATGATATACAAATAAACCAACGACGAAGCATTCGAATATTGTACAAAATATTCGAATGCACAAACAATGAAATCTAGAATAAAAGAAATAGAATCTGAAAGAAGAAAGATAATTAAAACCTGAAACAAAAAATAATTAGTACCTGAAAGAAGGAATTATTGTTAAATTATTTAAGAGAGTGGACAATGGCCACTGAATAGCCATTAGTCTAGCCAAGGATGATATACGAATAAACCAACGACGAAGCATTCGCATATTGTACAAAACACTTGAATGCATAAACAATGAAATCTAGAATAAAAGAAATAGAATCTGAAAAAAAAGAAAGATAATTAAAACCTGAAACAAAAAGAAAAAATATTAACGCGGACCTTACGAAGTCGAACCGACAACTGGCTCGAGCCTTCGCGCGGGCCCCTTATATAGCGGCAGCCGGCCGAAGATCGGCGAAAATTTCCGAACTTTACCGATTCCTTTAAAAGTTACATTTCTGCTGTAATAACTAATAATTTATTAACTTTTTTGACTTTCATCGTTAATATACGTTACAGACAATTTGTTAACAACAATTTTAATTTGCTATTGACAATAAATTTATTAATTTATTAGCTTTCTGTAAGTTACGAATACATTTTAATATAAATACGTTGCTTGCTTAAGTAGTAGCTGATAATTTATTAACTTTTTGACTTTAATCATTAATATAAGTTGCAAACTATTTGTTATCAGTGATTTTAATTTGTTATCGACAATAAATTTATTAATTTATTAACCTTTTTAAGTTACGAATACATTCTAACACAAATACGTCGTTTGTTTAAGTAGTAGCTAATAATTTATTAACTTTTATGACTTTTATCGTTAATATACGTTACAAAATATTTGTTATTAACAATAAATGTAGCAATTTATTAACTTTTTGTTAATTATAGATACATTTTCACGCAAATACGTTATGTATACTAGTAATAGCCTATAATTTAGTCATTTTTCCACTTGTATTATAAATTTACGTTGTGACCAATTTGTTACTACAAATAAGTGCAATAATTTATAAACTTTTTGCAAATTATCGGTACATTTTAACACAAATACGTTTTAAATTCAAATAATAGTGAATAATTTAATAATTTTTTCACCTTTATTATAAATTTTTGTTATCAACAATTTGTTATTAACAATATTAATTTGTTACTAACTATAATATAATAATTTATAAACTTTATTTATGCCTTTAGAATATAAATTTCGGTGATGCATTTGTATTAAGTATATTTATGCTTTAAGCAATTTGTTATTAATAATAAATTTCATAATTTATACATTTTTTATAAACTATAGTTGCTCTTCCATAGGGCAGATTTCTGATACATTTGTTTGTCAAAATATTTTTATTTCCTCTATATTTTTGACTAAAATCAAGTACTGCACGTAAAGTAAAAATGTTAGAAGATTCATTCTCATCTTAATAGTTAGGTGAGAGTTTATTATTTAACAACTTTATGTTAAAAAGTTATTTGTACTTATGTATCGAATAACGAAATTACAAGGTATTACAAGGTGACAAATTACACGGTAATTACAGAAATGTCTTCTAATTTTGCGATTAGTATAAAAAAGTACATGAAAACCTATACAGGTGACATATACATGAAATAAGATCTACTGTACGACGATTTTGGTGTGGATTACGCGTGACTACGGCCCTGACGAAGTTAGACGTGCATACAATAGCTGCGTTGTGGCAAAATCCCGCTTACAGGTTCCCGGTATATATATTTTTCCGTGCTGTCAACATTGAACATCATCTTAATATTGTTTCTAGATGGTTTCTCCCTCAGAAAAGCCTATACGCTGTAGGAAATTTGTATCAGATAAAGAATACTGCGCAGAGAATAAGCTCGGTAGATGTTTTTCAAGTTTGATGATCAATTATAATCATCCAGAAGCATAAATAATTATAATTATACACATTGGTAAACTAGGAATACTCTCACCTAACTGTTAAGATAAGAATGAACCTTCCAACATTCATACTTTTTACTTATTACTTCATTTTAACCAAAAATCTCGCGTTTCTAGAAAAACTAACATTTTTCGGAAACTGAGGATAATATCGCAATTTTGATTGCGGATTGAAGAAAATAAACCCTTCAAGAATTAGCCAATGAATATTATAAATTAAAATTTTTATTGAATAGTATAATGAAGCCAGATATAAGACTCGCGCTCTCATGCCAGTGAATTATTAAACACGCGTCTAATCATGGATATTATAATCGAAAAATTAACATAATCGATATTGATCATACCAACATTTTATTGCGCTTTGATTATTTTGAAATTGATAATTTATCATTTCCCGCCATAATCTGTGGTTTTTGTATTCATCGAGGATATATTGGGACGTTTATCATAATTTTTGTAATCTCCTCTTTACTATAGTCTTATATTATAAGGAAGATGAAATTTACAGATCTTCAATTGCGGAGGATTTTTATCAAAATCGTGGTTTTACGAGCAACGAAATTTTCAGAATGGAGGACATTTTTGAGAAAGAAATTTACAGATCTATGCACCCGCTTTTGACAACAAATTTTAGTAACATAAGGGGACGTCATACATTCAAAGATACTCTTCCAAAATTAAAAATTATATTCTGACAAATTAAGAAAGAGGAAATGGAAATTTTTTCTCTGACACTGCTTACGTAATTCGTCGTTCTTTAAATATTTTTTTGACTCTGAATCGAGGACATTTTTAGAAAAAGAAATCTAGAGATCTATGCACCCTCTTTTGGCAACGAATTTTAGTAACATAAGGGGACGTCATATGTCCAAAAATATTCTTCCAAAACTTGAAATTATATTCTGACAGATTAGGAAACAGGAAAAGGAAATTTTTTCTCTGACACTACTTATGTAATTCGTCGTTCTTTAAATATTTTTTTGACTCTGAATCGAGGAACATTTTTGGAAAAATAAATCTACACATTTATGCACCCTTTTTGATAATAAATTTTAGTAACATAAGGAATTGAGATACGTCCAAAAATATTCTTCCAAAATTAAAAATTATATTCTGACAAATTAAGAAAGAGGAAAAGGAAATTTTTTCTCTGACACTGCTTACGTAATTCGTCGTTCTTTAAATATTTTTTTGACTCTGAATCGAGGAACATTTTTGGAAAAATAAATCTACAGATCTATGCACCCTTTTATGACAACAAATTTTAGTAACGTAAGGGGTTGTGATACGTCTAAAGATATTTTTCCAAGGCATAGACTTACATTCCACAAATTAAAGGGAAAGAAACTTTTTCTTACACTGTTTTGTCTTAGTCCCTGCTACCAGAAACGTCCGCAATTATGGCAACTCCGGGTAAACGCCTCGAACGAGGGAAAAAATGGACACGAATGAGAAAGCCTTAATTCCCGGCGTGCCGCCCCTGGCGGAGAACCATATACACCCGGGCTATTTAGGAAAGTTACCTAATTTGACCGGCACGATTGTCCTTAGGGAATACACTAGCCCTCGTCCATTAACACTACCCCCAGCGGCGAGGCCCGAAATTTAGATCGCATCCCCCGCGTCGACAGTCAAAACGTGAAAACGCCATTATTGACCACAACATATCGTCACCCCTCCCTCTCTATCGTCCTCCCGATTTTAATTTAGCCCCGGCCTCAGCCCGAATTAAAAATTATCTCTCGCGTTAGTCATCCCAGCACTGATGACTCCGCGGCGGGATAGCGGAATCACCGATGTTAGATTAGGGTTAACGAAGGGTGCTTCGAAACTACTGCAATCGCTAATTTTATCGCTGTGTTAATTATTTGCACGAAACGTGCAAAAATGTGTAAATATTTCGCGATACTTTTATTTCCGAAATGACATTATTACGCTAATTGTTAAGATCAATTTGAGAAAAAAAGCATTTTGGGATCAGGATTTTTTGACGTTTCTTGGCCTCTGGGACTCTTCTAAAATATTTAAATTTGTGAAAATTAATTAATTTATTTATGTAAATCAATTTGCAAACACTTAGCACGAGCATTCAATGCCTAGCTTGGATCAGGATTTTCTGACGTTTCATGGCCTTTGGGACTCTTCTAAGGTATTTAAATTTGTGAAAAGTAATTTATTTATTTATGTAAATCAATTTGTAAATACTTAGCACGAGTGTCTAGCCTTCTGGGACTGTGGTAGCTTCGGAGGAGCGATTTAAAACGCGATGTAAGTAAAAGCGAGTCGATATGGAGAAAATATGGGCACAGAGGGTTACCCTAATCGCGATATTAAATTGCTGGATGATCACTGAGATCATGAAAGTCGTATCGCGTGTCAGCGACACTCGAGATCATTCCAAGCCTACGAGAGGATCACCTGGGTAGTCATCAGCGTTGAAAGCCATACAAAAGCCTGGGTGGGGATGTCATCCAGGTTGAGTCATTGATGACACTTCAAGGTCACGAAACTTCGTCAAATTCCTATTAACTCGTGACCCAAAACCTCGTTATCGGTGCAATCCCCTCAGAATATTCGTCGAAAATCAACAAATTATCGCATTGCGCGGTTTCCAAATATGCAAATGAGAGCCGAATAGAATTCCTCGGAATGGAATTTCTCCGCCGGTACAAAAGGCTGATTAGAAAGTCGCGAGGCACGGTCTTATTTTAATAATTCCCGACTAAACGAGTCGATCGAGTCTCCGTCCGTTTAATTTTCCTCGAGCGAACGGTCGTTTGGCCCAGGACGAGAGAGGATCCCGTCGCTTCTTTCACGAGAGATCGAGCACGGGCTGGCGAGCCCGGAGCTAGTTCCCTTTTCCGGCGGATCTGGACGTCCGCTTCGATCGGTCTTCGCACGAAGATTAGCTCGGCGAAAGTAGCGCGGAACCGGAGAGGGACAGCTCGAGCCCGGCCCGAGGAAGACAAAAGCAACCCTCCGCTGCGCCACCCTCTCCTCCCGGCGAAAATGAGCCGCCGGTTCCTTTTTAATTCGCGTTTACTGTGAACGGCGTCAAGTAATTAGTCGCTTACTCTCTCTCTGGATTTAATGTAAGGTATTAAAGCCGGCAGGCGAACCCAGCCTTTTCTTCCCGCTGCCTTGTTCCACGACCTTCGGGCTCTCGTTTACCTCCGTCGCCATTATATCCCTCCCCTATCCATCCAGCAGGTTTTAAGCCGTGTGACCGTCGTTAATCGCTTGTTATCTAACCGCT